>NW_017670774.1:194731-357904 GCF_001879085.1 Nicotiana attenuata | reverse complement strand
ATATATATATAACACATTTCGTGCTACTTTAACTACATATATAGCATGTTATAGTACATGATACTATATTCATTATTTGTATTGTAACTACATATATAGCATATATATATATATAATGCTTCGTTGTACTACTTTAACTACATATATAGCAAGTTATAGTATATGTTTGTGTATTCATCCCTTGTATAACAAAAGTGTTAACGGATTACATTTATATTAATTAGATAGTAAATATAAAAGTGATTTAAATTTTGACCAAATAACCGACCAAAGTTGGTCGGTTACTTTTCAGATATTAAAAAAAGCGACCAAAGTTGGTCGGTAATCTGGACAGACCAACTTTGGTCGCCAAATTCCGGATTTCTAGTAGTGAATTGGCAAATCATCTCATGTGAAATGCTTCATTGGCATTCCATATAGGAGCTGGACCCATTTTTCCCACAGTGACCCGTATCTAGCATCCGATACTCTCTCGTAAATCTAGTTGCTCCGCGAACTACTCGGGACCTCATTATCCGGCGAATTCGAATGGTACATTCCCCTATTTCTTTCTTGCGCTTACTCCGTCCTGCTCCAATTCTTCTTCTTCATCAATCGCGATATATAAAACCCTAAATCCTAATCCAATTTTGAATGATTTTTAACTATTTAATGCGAATTATCAATTTTGGTTGCAATGCTTTGATGTCAAATATCTGTCTTTGTATTGGTCAGAATTTGACCACACGACCACAGCGGCAATGACCCCGTCCCGACCACCCTGCAGCAGTAATCAACGAGCTCGACTTCACCAAATCGCTGTTATTTATGTCTTGAGCGTCGAGGTCGAGGCCTCCCCATGGGGAGAGATCACCTCCCCGACCCGGCCCGAACAAAATATGATAAGCATGAGAAGTTTTGGGCTATAAATAGGGGGGGTTCCAGAAAAAAAGGAGAGAGAGACAAGTTTAGTAAGAGAGAGACAAGTTTAGTAAGAGAGAGAGAGTTTCATCCTCCAAGGAGGATGAAAGGATTTGATTGTAACCTCCTGAACCTCTTCATGGAGAGGCAGGCCGAATTCCTATAATCAATAAAATCTCCCAGGTGTTGTTTCAATCGATTTTTCTATTATTAACAATTATGTTCTTCGATCCAATGTTGATTAAGGTTGACTACGATTTACCCCTTCATCTATATCGATTGATTTGCTTAAAAAGTATTAAACAACTTTTGAGTCAAACAATTTGGCGCTGTCTGTGGGGGTTTCCTAGTGAAAATACTTAGTTCTTCCTGGATCGAAGAAAAAGAAACACCAAGAAGAAAATTCGACTCAAACCAGAGTCAATGGAGGCACATCAAACACAAAAGAAAGAAGAATCGAATGCCCCAACGGGAGCCAGAAATCTTCCGCCCTGTTGACCTCGAACAACCCAGAAAAAGAAAGCAGTGATGCAAAGCGTCGCCCCCCCTTTCTCCTCCCGAGCGCCGGCAAAAGAATGGAGCATCCCCCCTCGTCCACCATACTGTATCAGGCCGGAAACCAGCGTAGAAGCGTTTCAAACGAGGAATCGAAAATCGCCTCAGAGCAACCTGAGTGCCACGGTCAAGCGAACAATCATGGCACGGGTGCAACATACAGCCACAGGCCAAAGCGAAGCCGACACTTAACGCCCGAGGCGTCTAACCATCGATGTAAACAACAGACTCAGGCTAGGTGCCTTCGCCATCAAAATTTGACAGTTCGACCTCGCTCGAACTTGGACTCAGGCTAAGTGCCTTCGCCATCAAAGTTTGACAGTTCGACCTCGCTCGAACTGGGACTCAGGATAAGTGCCTTCGCCACCAAAATTTGACAATTCGACCTCGCTCGAACTAGGACTCAGGCTAAGTGCCTTCGCCATCAAAGTTTGACAGTTCGACCTCGCTCGAACTGGGACTCAGGCTAAGTGCCTTCGCCATCAAAATTTGACAGCTCGACCTCGCTCGAACTTGGACTCAGGCTAAATGCCTTCGCCATCAAAGTTTGACAGTTCGACCTCGCTCGAACTGGGACTCAGGCTAAGTGCCTTCGCCATCAAAGTTTGACAGTTCGACCTCGCTCGAACTGGGACTCAGGATAAGTGCCTTCGCCATCAAAACTCGACAGGCTCGATCTCGCTCGAACCAAGACGAGCTATCCTCTCGAAAGGCTCGCAATGAAACCCACGACCAGAAACTTTCATCACATAAGGGGAATCAGGGACTCATCTGACGAGCCCTCACCCCGCGAATAGATCGTAAGTCACCAGAGAACTGAAATACAGTGCAAGAAGCGAAGAAGAATTCTTTATTCACGAAGTCAGAAATGGGGTCTATTGCTGCTTACATCTGGTCCAGGCCAGCCAACTAAAAAAAAGAGAGAAAAGAGACGACAAAGAACGAAATAAAATTTTCTCTCACTCGGCGCCAACGCCGTCATTATCATCATCACCACTGGCGTCCCCATCTGCTTCGGGTGTCACCACATCATATCCACAGTTGACTCGAGCCTCACGAGCCTTCTGGCGCGCCTCCTCAAAAGCTACCTCAGTCACGGTACCCGCCTCCCACAAGTTCTTGAAAATATCACGTTGAGCTTCGGCATAAACCCAGAGTTCATGAGCCTGGCGGGGAACAGCGGAACGAGATGATCCAGCATGGGCCCTCTATCGCTAAATTCTTCTCCTCCAAGGCCGCAACCCGATCTGACAAGGCTAAGGCCTCCAGGTCAACCGCGCCGATCCGCTCCTCGAGTCTTTCCTCCCTAAGGGCCGCAGTAGCTCTCTCCGACTCTCGCTCGGACTCATGTACACGAATTTCCGCCTCCAAGGCCGCCGCCCTCATCGAAGCGTCCAACGCCGCCCTCTCCATACGCTTCAAATCGGCAACCTTGCTCTCCAGCGCGGTCAACTTCCCGCTCCATTCGGCGTTCATCTCCGCTGCTCTAGCCTGTCTCTACTCCATTTCCAACTGCATTGCTCGTAACTTGCCCTGCAGGTGCTCGCATTCTGCAGCGATCCCTTGCCGACCTCGAGCCCCTCGTCCTTGAGGCGGATTTGCTCTTCAAGCTCGATCTTGCTGCGGAGCGCCTGCATTAGCTCCTGGTCCCTCTTCTCCAACTCTTCGCCCAAAGCCCGGTTGCGGGGATCAGTCCTTAACCGTCCGTGCAACTCACGGCACCTATCGCGATAGCGACAGTATTTTCCCAGCATCTGCAAGAAGATCCTCGACCGGAAATTGGCCTTGCGAATATTTTCTACCTCCAACATGTACGTCTGCAAAACAAGAAAACAGTTAAACTAATGCTCATTCTGCAACAAAGAAGAAACAAATCAAGGTCAGATATAACATACCCGTAAGCCCATCACAGCTACTTCGTCCATCACTTCGACATCCGAAACATTCCTCAGGGACTCGTTCTCGGCCTCCGAACACAACAAGCTGAATTGTGGTACCAAGTTGCCTCCTTGTGTCAACAGGTTCACATCGGAGGGGATCTCAACAAGACGGGCCGACCCCTCCGCATTAACCACCGAGCGAGTAATGCCCTCCTCAAACATCCGGACATCATCATGATCCAAGTCAGACTCGGACTCGTATTCGTCGACCACTACGCCCTTTCCCCTCTCCGCTACGCGACCTACCGAGGATGGTAACGGCACACTCGAAGCCACGACGGCAACATCAGGGATCCGAGTCTCCGTTATAACGAGAGGTTCCGCGTCATGAACAGCGGGAACTCTTGATTAGGTCGCTGCACCAGCGGAATTCTCCTGGCTCTGACTGGTGGGAACAATCCCGACCATCTGCTCCCCCTCGCCGGTAGACGTCGCAACGACACCTTCCTCTGGGTTCTCTGGGGGTGAATCCAAGTTGATCACCGCCGGAGGAACCATCTCAAACCCTACCCTCCGCCTCTTTGATAGCCCTTCTTCCTTCCCGGCTGATGGCGAGGCGTTCTTAGGACGGACAGTACCAGACCGACTTTCCTCCGGAGATATAGTCCGGGTCGGAGCGGCCAAAGCCACAGATTCTACCGACGCCTCCCTCGACGGACGGACTACAGGTACTGCACTAATACGAGCGGACGCTGACGGCCGACGGAAAGCTAACTGAGGTGCCCTGACTCTGCGAACCCTCCCTGGCCATGGTAAACAATACTCGAAAGGTAAGATCTGAACGAAAGAGAACGGATAGAAAATAAGAGCACTATCTCACCTGTAAGGGGCTTACGTCCGAATCTCATATGAAACGTCGACCATGTGCGAACTCCCGCCGTATGGGGAAGAATGGCCTCGACCCATTCTCGGATCCCCTCCAGAGGAGGCGGGGGTATCTTCTCGGCCGCAAAGCATCGAAATAAATCAATATTCACATGAGATACAAAGAAAGCGAGGCCAAAGTAGGTACTCCACTGGTCAAGGACGAAGACTTACGGGCAAAATTCCACACTTCTGGAAACCAGTTGGATCCGCTACAAGGTGCTCGGTCCGCACGTAGAAAAAGTTATCAAAAAAATGACAATTGGTCCTGTCGTCCATCTTGACCACTAGACCTTTCGACCCTCGGGGACGCGCGTGGATCATAGTGCCGCGAATCTTTTGGGGAGCGAACAGGCTGAGCATGTGTCTCAGAGTGACCTCCCGACCGGCTAGCTCCGCGTACTTGATAAACATGAGAAACAACTTGTACAGGTAAGGAGAGAGTTGGGCAGGACACACCTCATAATAGCGGCAGAAGTCGACCACCAACATCGGAAGCGGAAGTGTGTACCCCACCAAGAAGGGATAAGCATAAAACGAGCAGAATCCAGGGTGGTCGATCTGGACCCTATCTTCTCTCTTCGCCGGCACCATCTCAACATAGCCAGGAATACCCCATCGTGCCCTTAAATCTATTCCGATCTCCCCTATAAGGGGAGGGATATTTACCTGCTCCACACCACCATCGGCGGTGAAATCCACCACTGCCTTCCCCGGGCGGGATAAAATTTCCTCTACTGAAGGAACATCTTCACACTCCATCAGGTCTACGTCTCCGTCTGCCAGAGCAGGTTCCCTGGCCGCCGGAGAAATAGCCGGAAAATTATCGTGAGAAGAAGTTCCTGTCATCTTTAACTCACAGAAAGAGGAAGGAGGAGCTTTGAGGAAGAAGCGAGAGAGCTCAAGATTGTCACGAGCAAAGGAGTCAAGAAGAGCTCAAACTAATAGAAACGGAGATATTTTGGGAATTCTCTCAAAGACGAGCGATAAGGTGTGAGGAACGAGTGACAAATCCCTTCAATTTATAAGACACAAGCTCTCCAGGGCACAAAACCCAACGGTCGCCGTCAGAACCCACGGGCACGAAACGATTCAGCTCCTGGGGAACGTGCTCCACTGCAACTGCTTGTACAAGGCTACGTTCCGTTTATCGACCGGCCCTTTGGTTTCGAAACCGTCGTGACGGCATATGGGTATTAGAAAGACGCCTCCGGGCAGTTTCGAAATTAATAGCACGACCAAAGAAAGACGCACGGGTCTGACTCCCTCCACGATTACGTTACAAACATTATCCGTCCGTCGAGGTCGGTAAGATACGACCCCGACGAACGGAGGGACTAACTGTATTGGTCAGAATTTGACCACATGACCACAGCGGCAATGACCCCGTCCCGACCACCCTACAGCAGTAATCAACGAGCTCGACTTCACCTAATCGCTGTTATTTACGTCTTGAGCGTCGAGGTCGAGGCCTCCCCATGGGGAGAGATCACCTCCCCGACCCGGCCCGAACAAAATATGATAAGCATGAGAAGTTTTGAGCTATAAATAGGGGGGGTTCCAGAAAAAAGGAGAGAGAGACAAGTTTAGTAAGAGAGAGAGAGTTTCATCCTCCAAGGAGGATGAAAGGATTTGATTCTAACCTCCTGAACCTCTTCATGGAGAGGCAGGCCGAATTCCTATAATCAATAAAATCTCCCAGGTGTTGTTTCAATCGATTTTTCTATTATTAACAATTATGTTCTTCGATCCAATGTTGATTAAGGTTGACTACGATTTACCCCTTCATCTATATCGATTGATTTGCTTAAAAAGTGTTAAATAACTTTTGAGTCAAACAGTCTTAAAAGATAGATATATGAGAGCTTGTAGCCTCATCACTTAACTCAAAATTTGCCTAGTTGACTAATAAGGTTTAAATTGCCTAGTTGACTACTAAGGTTTAAATTGCAACAGGACTACATCCACTGCTCTGAGATTACACTACATAGTCTGCTGCTTAGGACAGTAAAACTCCAGCACATATGACTACATGGTGTATACTCAACAATCCTCACCATCTAAACCAGGACGGTATGATCCCATTTCTTACAAATGTAATTTCTTAACTAGCAGAAAACGTAGGTCTCAAAGATCCTAATTTACATTACACCAATAGATTTATCTGACTAAACATACTATAACACAAAAATAAAACAGTTTCCTCAATAGGATATGATCCCCTGTTCATCTAACAGCTTAGATGCAACAAGCAACAAATCTGGTGAAAGCACTACATCATTCTTAGGTAAGCTCAGAACATCCATGTTTAGACAAATATTTGTTCAACAATATCCAAGATTCTTTTTTTTTAAAAGAAATATGGGGAAGAGAAATAAACGCTTCTTTCTGTCGTAAAACCCCTAGTCCTCCTAGTTTACGTGGAAGTTTAACTACAATGTTTTACGATAATCAAAAGTGAAAAGCGCAAAAAAAAAAAAAAAAAAAAAAAAAAATAAGCAGCCCAATGGGAACTAAGCAAAGAGCGGGAGACGGAGCACACACTTAATTCTAGGTCAAGTGCAGCTTATTGATGCTCCACTATGAACTTCAACATAACAAAAGTCAATTTTAATAGCAGAATAAAGGCATTACATTTTAATAGGCGTAATGCTTCTGTTTTCTGATTATTTATGAATAGTCAAATTCTGCATTACCTTGAAAAGCTTCAAGGCATGTAATAACCAGGTAACAACTTTAAATTTGTGTCCATTGACGATCACAAATAAAAGTATAGCATCTTCTAAAAGATACTAGTGTTAGAAAATGAATGACCTCTATCATATAGTGATTTACACGGAGTCTTAAGTAGTTTTGAGTCAAAAGCATGTACAAGATAAAACTGAGAGCCAAATTAAAGCCTCTTCCAATCTAAATGAGTTCTTTACATATTTCTCAGATCAAATAAGGAAGTTATGCAAAAACTGATATGGCTAGAATAAACTTGAAATACTCGCAACATCTCTAATGAATGGGCATTCACCATACAGGCACAGAGGATTTACAGTCAAGTTCTCGTCCGTGCTAGTTAAGCCGGAGAGCCAGTAAAGCACCTAAAAATTGGTGCAGCCATACAGCATCAGTAAACATAGCTAACCAGTAAGATTACACTCATTACCAACATAAAACAGGTCCATCAATGAAACAAAATCAATGTGGCATCAGTTAACATAGTAAAATAATTGTAAATACACTCCTACCACTTAACAAATGGAGAAAAACAAACATCAAACTGATTCAAGTGAATGGATCAAGAACACATTCAATCAATCAACTACACCTCAATACAAGCTAGTTGGGGTCAATCATATGAATCATTTTATAATCATTCAGTTCTATTAAGCCCATTTGGCCCATTTCAGTCCAATTCTGAGCTAAATAACACACTAGCAAAAACCTTACTTCCTATGTCCCAATTTATGCAATACAGTTTCCTTCTTAGTCTATCCAAAAGTAATGATACATTTCCATATTGAGAAACAATTTAACTTCAAAATTCATATTTTACAATTAATAAGATGATTTATAATAACACAACTGTCTATAGATTTTTTACACTACAAGTTTCTAAAATCTTTCTGTTTTTCTTAAACTCCATATCCTGTCAAAAACTGTCACAAAAATTTGGACGAAGCTCAAAAACAAGAAAAAAAGAACATACTAACAAAAGAATTGACTTGATAAGGTAACAAGAAGAGATGAATCAAAGACGTTGACTAGAGCAACAAAATACTACCACTACTAGAAAACTGGCAAAACCCGTCCACACAATACCGATCGAAACCGGTCGGAAAATAAGTAAATTTGTCGCAAAAGTCAAAGAAAATATTTCTGACAATGAAAATAGTGGTCACACAACAAAGATATAAAAATTCCAACCGATTTCGGTCGGAAATTGGTCAATCTTTGACCAAGACCTGGTCATACATGCATATTATCTACCAAAATAATTTTTAATTAAAATTTACTATCAATATGCCAACCGAATTCGGTCGGCATATTTGAAATTATTCTTTCCCGCCCAAGGCAATTGGTTTTTCAATATAACAAAAATTATATATATATATATATATATATATATATATATATATATATATATATATATATATANATATATATATATATATACCAACCGAAATAAGTTTTAATTAAATTTTTCCGACCGAATTCGGTCTGTGTTTCAATTTTAAAATATAATATTTAATTGATTTAACATCCTAAATTGTAATATTTAATATTTAATTAATTTTGTATTTATATACATACACACATAATCCAAGAGGGTTGTTAATAAATGCGTAATTTAAACAAGAACAGCAACCAACAAGTGGAGTCTAAGGAGGATAGTGTTTAAAAGGGCTGTTTCCGATAGACCCTCGGCTCAAAAATGGGTAATTTATAGATAACTTAAAAATGGGTATTTGAAAAAATGAATAAAAAGTGGTAAACATACAGGGAACTTGTGAGAAGGAGAAGTAGACGGAGGGAAAAAGGTCGAAATATCATGGTATAGCCAGTTTTCACACTGGTCAATGAAAAATAGCCAGCGTTTACCAAGTCAATGAAAAATAGCCACTATTTTGCTGCAACAGGGACCGGTCCAGTATAATATACGGGAGTTCTGGTGCATTTGTGTACGAACTCCAGCATATTATGCTGGACCGGTATACTTTGCTAACTCCTGTAAAATTTGCGGGAGACTGGAGCACCAGTGCTCCAAACTCCAGTATATTATACTGGACAATTATACTTGCTGGAACTCCCGTAAAATTTGCGGGAGTTCCAGCATAATTATGCTGGAACTCCCGTAAAATTTGCGGGCGTATTTTTCCGGATTTTGAACAGTGTTTTCGCTCAGATTTAAAGTGGCTAAATTTCGATGACTTTTGAAACTTGGCTATTTTTCAACGATCAGTGGTAAATCTGGTTATTTTTGAATTTCTCCCGAGAAAAAGATGTGGAAATTCATAGAACAACCAAGTGTTGGGCTGAAGTGTTTGTATCTCTTGTTGTAACCTCCAAACATCTTGGAGCTGCTGATTTCTTTAGGCTTATAGCCTGTTTGGCCAAGCTTCTTTTTTGGCCAAAAGCGCTTTTTTTTTGGTTGCCAAAAGCACTTTTGGCAAAAAATTGAGGTGTTTGGTCAAGCTTTTGGAAGGAAAAAAGTTTTTTTAAGGAGAAGCAGAAGCAGTTTTGGAGAAGCAGAAAAAAGTAGCTTCTCTCCAAAAGCACTTTTTTGAGAAGCACTTTTGAGAAAAATACACTTAGAAGCAATTTTTTAAAGCTTGGCAAAACACTAATTACTGCTCAGAAGTGCTTTTCAAACTAATTAGCCAAACACAAACTGCTTCTCACCAAAAGTACTTTTGAAAAAAATACTTTTAAAAAAAGCACTTCTCAAAATAAGTTGATTTTTACAGCTTGGCCAAACGGGTTATTAGTTTCCATTTTTACAGTTTTAAGGATGAAACTCAAATCACTGAATTAAAGATGTTTGTTGAAGAGGAGCAAAACAAGTACTGAACGTGTCACTATTTATCATAGAAGAATTCTCTAGGGTTGTACTAGTACTAGATTAATAATTGAGACACACGTGTCGTTAGGGGTGTTCGTCGGTCGTTACGGTACGGTATTTAGACATTTCGGTTCGGTATTTTCGGTATTCGGTTTCTTAAAATCCTATACCAATACCGTACCTAATTAAATTCGGTATGGTTCGGTTTTTCTCCTTTCGGTTTCGGTTTATTCGGTTCGGTAACTTCGGTTTATTCGGTTTGAATACTAACTAGTACATAGAGCCATAGGCTCTAATATTCTTAATTAAAGTACTCAAAAATACAAAACTAAAAATGTTTGTTGAAAAAAGTTTTTATCCAAAACTAGCAAATATCGACCCAAATAGAAAAAATTGTACATAAAAGATATTTGATCATTAGAAATATCTTGTTACTTGTTTGGAGTTAATTGATGAACTTAGAGAATAAAGGAAAGTAAAATTTTAGATTTTTTATATTTATTTTATAATTAGTAATATGTGTTTTGTGTAATATATTATATATTTCGGTACGGTATCGTTATTTCGGTATTTTATTTTAAAATACCAAATACCATACCTAATATCAATTTTTTTTAAAAACTTAAACCAAATACCAAAATACCGTATACCAAATACCAAAATTTTCGGTTTCGGTACGATAATTCGGTGTTTACCAAATTATGCACCGCCCTACGTGTCGTTATTTTTTTCATTTTTTTTTTTAAAATTTGCATCCTTTGGAAAATTAGAAGGGAAATAAACAAGATTCTCTTTAGGTAGCGTCATTTTTTTTTTTTTTTCAAGTATGGAGGTGTTCATGCTAGCTGCACCTGCCATCAACATAAGTATCAAATAACTGTGCTCACTTGACCACTAATCATACCACTAAGTACTGCTAGAAACTCGATGATAGATAGTTGTCAGGCTACTCTTAATCATTCTTTACTTAACTACAAAGTTTTGTATATTGAACTCGTAATGTACAATCTAACGCATATATCATGTGTTGCGCTCTTATTACTAGATTAAAGTCTTTGGGGTTGGATAGAGCTTTAGGTTGGCATGAATCTATTAAAATTTCGTGGGTACATAAAAAAAGACCTAATGAACAATAGTGATCGCTTCGCCATAATCGTCCCCCTTTTTTTTTTAGCGTTTTAGGGCCATAAAATAGGAATTCATGACAATTCCTAGATTTTCATGTGCTATAGTCAACGCCATCTGCATGAATTCAGGCGACCGACTCCGAATCTCCTAAAATTTTACAGGCCTATAAAGAATGACCTAATAAATAATAGACATCGCTTCGCCATGATCGTTCATCATTTTTTGGCGTTTTAGGGCCATAAAATAGGAATTCAGGACGATTCCCAAATTTTCGTGCGCTATAGTCCGCGCCATCTGCATGAATTCGGGCGACCTGCCACGATCTCCTAAGATATTGCGGGACTATAAAAAATGACCTAATGAAATAGTCATCTCTTCGCCATAACCGTTCCTCGTTTTTTGGCATTTTATGGCTATAAAATAGTAATTCAGGACGATTCCTAGATTTTCATGTGCTATAGTGATGATAGGCTATAATTACGTATTTTAGTCGATTATTACACTCTAATTTACTGCACTTTAGTTGAGTTTGCGCTTTAATCGCTAGTGTTTTGCACTAACGGTGTGTTTTATGCCTTGTAGGAATGATTCCGAGCTATATAGATGTTATGGAAAGAATTAAAGTGATTTGGAGCTTTGAAGTCTGAGTAAAAGCCCAAGGAATTAAGCCGGGATCGTATTCGGGGATCAACAGATGATAGAGCAACAAAATAAAAAATCGAGTAGACATATTGCATACTGTCTAGTAAAATGCACATAACCTTTTTCTCACAACTCCATTTGGGCTCCATAATATATGGTTGGAAAGCTAACTCAAAGAGCTACAATTTTCATGTTTTACGTTTTTTCGAATTCCAAACGGAACAGGGTGAAAAAAGCAGTCGAAACCGCGACCGCGGACCTGAGGCAGGCTGAGGCAGTATACCTGCCATATACCGCGGTCGTACCGCGGTTTTACCGCGGCCGCGACGTCCAGACGTGAAAAAATTGTCCTTTTTCGTGTAGAAGAAGGTATAATAGTTTGGGCCCGACCCTACTTGGTATATATACATGGAAAAAAGGTATTTTAAAGTGTTGGACATATTTTTGACACGGATTCGACCTAAGGAGGCAGAGACACAATAGGAGCAAGGCGGGGAATTCCTCTACGAGTTTTTCCTTCCTCTTCCTATTTTTCATTGTTAGTTATGACTTTTAGTATTGTAGTTTTACATACTATTATGAATAGCTAATTTGTTATCTAGGATTTTGATGGAACCTTTTGTGGGATAAATTCTTGTTATGTTTTTATATAATTGAGCCGTAGTATTTTCTCTATTTGTTCAACTATATTATTCTTGTGGTTGATTGAAGGGCCCTCAATTTGCTATGCCTATTTAGTATGTATTACTCGGGAGAGAGTGCATATTTAGGTAGTTGTTGAACAACATCACTCCCGACGTATGTGAGGAATCAATAACCAAGGGTTTAAATGTGGGATTAGGGATAATGAAACTTTGGGTGCGATCTAAGTGGGCTGTAATTAAAGCCAGCTAGCGTAACTCGGGAGAGTATGTCTAGTAAATTGTCGTAATTACTCGGGAGAGAATTACTACACGCAGAACGCTCATGATCAGTAGAGAATACTTAGGCAAAATTATAGAAGACATAGCGGGAAGGATTCCGACAATTGGGAAAATCATAACTCTAGACCTCCTTAATCTTTTCTCCAACCTGTAGTATCTTTAGTGTTAATTTATTATTTTAATTTGTTAGTTAGTTAGTTAAACACAAGAATCTTAATATCTATACGTTGGGAATTGTTCAAGCTTGTATTCTTGGTGATAGTGAACAACTGTAGCTAAGCCTTAGTTCTCTGTGGGATTCAACTCCGAACTTGTAAACCGGATTATATTTGCAACGACCGCTTAGTCCTTTTTATAAGGAATAGTTGGGCGTGATCATATAGCCTTTAGTCCACGCTTCAACATGAATTCGGTCGACCAGCCCCGAATCTCCTTAAAAATTGTGGGCCCATAAAAATGACCTAATGAACAATAGTCATCGCTTCGCCATGATCGTTCTTGGTTTTCTGGCATTTTAGAGCCATAAAATAGGAATTAATTTCCTAAATTTTCATGTGCTATAGTCCACGCCATCTGCATGAATTCGGGCAACCGGTCCTAAATCTCCAAAAATTTTACGGGCCCATAAACATGACCTAATGGACAACAGTCATCCATTGGCCATGACCGTTCATCGTTTTTTTAGCATTTTAGGGCCATAAAGCAGGAATCAGGATGATTCCCAGATTTTTATTTTTATAGTCCATGCCATTTGCATGAATTCGGGCGCCCGACCTCGAATCTTCTAAAATTTTGTGTGCCCATAAAAAATGGCCTAATGGACAATAGACATCAGTTTTACATGACCGTCTCTCAGTTTTTGGTATTTAGGGCCATAAAACAGGAATACAGGATGATTCCCAGATTTTCGTGTGCTATAAACCACGCTATGTGCACGAATTCGAGCGACCGGCTCCGAATCTCCTAAAATTTTGCGGGCCCATAAAAATGACCTAATGAACACCAATGATCGATTTGCCATGACTGTTCCTCATTTTTGGCATTTTAGGCCCATAAAATAGGAATTCATGGCGATTCTTAGATTTTCATGTGCTATAGTCCATGCTATCTACAAGAATTCGAGCGGGCAACTCCGAATTTCTTAAAATTTTGCGGGCCCACAAAAATGACCTAATGAACAATAGTTATCGCTTCTCCATGACCGTTCCTCATTTCTTTTTGGCGTTTTAGGGTCATAAAACAGAATTTAGGACGATTCCTTGATTTTTGTGTGCTACAGCCCATGCCATCGGCATGGATCCGGGCGACCGAACCCGAATTGCCTAAAATTTGACCGGCCCATAAAAAAATGACCTAAGGAACAAGAGCCATATTCTCGCAATGAGCGTTCCTCATTTTTTGGCATTTTAGGGCTATAAAATTAGAATTTCGCTCGATTCCTAAATTTTCGTGTGCTATAGCCTATGCCATCTGCATGTGTACGGGCGACCGGACCCGGATCGCCTAAAATTTTGCCGGCCTATGAAAAACGACCTAAGGATAGTCGTCGCCTCGCCACGATTGTTCCTCATTTTTGGCGTTTTAACCATAAAAATGGAATGTCGTCTGTTTCCAAAAATTTCGTGTGCCATAGCTCATGCCATCTGCATGGGTCCGGGCGACCAGACCTGAATCGCCTAAAATTTTGTCGTCCTACAAAAAATGACGTAAGAAACAATAATCATCGGCTCGCCATGATCGTTCCTCTTTTTTGACGTTTTAGGGCCATAAAATGAAAATTCCCTCCGATTCTCACATTTTCGTGTGCTACGCCATCTGCATGGGTCCGGGCGACCGGACCCGGATCGTCTAAAATTTTGCCGGCCTATCAAAAACGACCTAAGGAGCAACAATCGTCGCCTCGCCATGACCGTTCCTCGTTTTTTGACGTTTTAGAGCAATAAAATTTGAAATCCGTCCGATTGCTATATTTTCGTGTGCCATAGCTCATGCCATCTGCATGGGTCTGGCGTGACCAGACCTGAATCGCCTAAAATTTTGCCGGCCCATAAAAAACGATGTAAGGAACAATAGTCATCGTCTCAGATTTTCGTGTGCTATAGCCCACGCCATATACATGGATCCGTGTGATCGGACCCGAATCGCCTAAAATTCTGCCAGCCCCTAAAAAATGACCTAATGAATGATATTCATTGCCTCGCCATGACCGTTTCTTGCTTTTTGGCGTTCTAGGGCCATAAAACTAGAATTCCGCTCGATACACAAATTTTTGTGTGCTATAGCCCACGCCATCTGTATGGGCCCGTACGACCGGACGCGAATCGCTAAAATTTTATCATCCCCTCAAAAACGACATAATGAACAAGAATCATCGCCTCACATTGATCGTTCCTCATTTTCGGCGTTTTAGGGACATAAAACTAGAATTTCGCTTGATTTCCAGACTTTCGTGTGCGATGCATCTGGGCGACCGGACCCGAATGACCTAAAATTTTGTCGGCCATAAAAAATGACCTAAGGAACAATAGTCATCGCCTCGCCATGATCGTTCCTCATTTTTTTTAGCATTTAGGGCCATAAAATTGGAATTTCGCCTAATTCCCATATTTTAGTGTGCTATAGCCCACGCCATCTGCATGGGTCCTGCGACCGGACCCAAATTGCCTAAAATTTTATCGGCCCATCCAAAGAGACCTAAGGAACAATAGTCATAGCCTCGCCATGATCGTTCCTTATTTTTTGGTATTTTAGGGTCATTAAACCGGAAGTTCGCCCGTTGGCGTGGGATATATGCAGATGGCGTGGGCTATAACACACAAAAGTTTGGGAATCGGGCGGAATCCCAGTTTTATGGCTTTAAAATACCAAAAAATGAGGAACGCTCATGGCGAGACGATGACGATTGTTTCTTAGGTCGTTTCAGATGGGCTGACAATATTTTAGGCTATTCGTCCGGCCGCCCGAATCAATGTAGATGGCGTGGGCTATAGCATACGAAAATTTGGGAATCAGACGAAATTCCATTTTTATGGCCCTAAAATGCCAAAAATTGAGGAATGGCCATGGTGATGCGATGACTATTATTCCTTAGTTCATTTTTTATGAGCCGGAAATATTTTAGGTGATTCGGGTCCGGTCGTCCAGATCCATGCAGATGGTGTGGGCTATAGTACATAAAAATCTAGGAATCAAGCGGAATTCCTGATTTATGGCCCTTAAATGCCAAAAAAACAAGGAATGCTCATGACGAGGCATTGATTATTGTTCCTAAGGTCATTTTTTTATGGGGGCAAAATTTTTTTAGGCGATTCGGGTCTAATCGCACCGACCCATGTAGATGGCGTGGGCTATAGCGTACGAAAATATGGGAATCGGGTGGGATTCCAGTTTTATGGCCCTAAAATACCAAAAAATGAGGAACGATCATGGCGAGGCGATGCCTATTGTTTGTTAGGTCATTTTTGATGGGCCGGCAAAATTTTAGGCCATTCGGGTTCAGTCGACCAAATGCACCCAGATGGTGTGGGCTATAACACACGAAAGATCTAGGAATCAGGCGGAATTCTAGTTTTATGGCCGTAAAATGCCAAAAAATGAGGAACGATTAATGTGAGGCGATGACACTCGTTCATTCTGTCATTTTGAGGGGCCGATAAAATTTTAGTGATTTGCATCAGGTCGTACGCACCCATGCAGATGTTGTGGGCTATAGCACACAAATATCTATGAATCGAGCGAAATTTTAATTTTATGGCCCTACAATAAATCGAGGAACAGTCATGGAGAGACGATGACTATCGTTCATTAGGTCATTTTTGAGGGTCCAACAAAATTTTAGGCAATTCGGGTCCGATCACACGGGCACATGTATATGGCGTGGGTTATTTCACATGAAAATCTGAGAATCACGCGAAATTCCGTTTTATGGTCCTAAAACGTTAAAAAAAGAGGAACGATCATGACGAGGCGATGACTATTGTTCCTTAGGTTGTATAAGATGTGCCAACAAAAGTTTAGGCGATTCAGTTCCAGTCGCCCGAACTCATGTAGATGATGTGGGCTATGGCACACACAAAATTGAGAATCGGGTGGAATTGCAGGTTTATGGCCCTAAAACGCCATAATATAAGGAATGGTCATGGGGAGGCGTTGACTATTGTTCCTTAGGTCTTTTTTGATTGGCCGCCAAAATTTTAAGCGGTTTGGGTCCAGTCGCTCAGACCTATGCAGATGGCGTGAGCTATAGCATATGGACATCCTGGAATAAGGCACAATTTCAGTTTTATGACCCTAAATCGACAAAAAACGAGGAACGTTCATGGCGATGAGATAACTATTGTTCCTTAAGTCATTTTTGATGGGCCACAAAAATTTTAGGCGATTCGGGTCTTGTTGCCCAGAACCATGCCAATGGTGTGGGTTATAGCATAGAAAAATTTGGGAATCAGGCACAATTCCAGTTTTATGGTCTTAAAACATCAAAAAACGAGTAGCGTTCTTGGTAAGGCGATGACTATTGTTACTTAGGATATTTTTTATGGGTCAAAAAAATTTAAGGCTATTCGAGTCCGGTCGCCCGGACCCATACAGATGGCGTAGGCCATAACACTCGAAAATTTGGGAATCGGGCGAAATTCCAGTTTTATGGCCACAAAATGCCAAAAAACAAGAACGGTCAAGGCAAGGCAATGACTATTGTTCCTTAGATAGTTTTTGATGGGCCGGTAAAATTTTAGGCGATTCGGGTCCGATCGCCCGGACCCATGCAGATGGCATGATTTAAAGCATACGAAAATTTGGGAGTCCGGCGCAATTCTAGTTTTGTGGCCCCAATATGCCAAACAATAAGGAACGGTCATGGCGAGACGACGATTATTATTACTGAGGTCGTTTTTGATGGGCCACAAAAATGTTAGGCGATTCAGGTTCGGTCCCCGATCGCCCAGACCCATGCAGATGCCGTGGGCTATAGAATATAAAAATCTGCGAATCGGTCGAAATTCTAATTTTATGCCCCTAAATGCCATAAAACAACGAATGGTTCATGGCTAGGCGATGACCATTATTCCTTAGGTCGTTTTTATGGGCTGGCCTAATTTCAGGCGATTCGGGTCCGGTCACCCGGATCCATGCAGATGGTGTGGGTCGTAGCACACGAAAATCTGGAAATTGGATGGAATTTCAGTTTTGTAGCTCTAAAGCGCTAAAAACATTAGGAACGATCATGGCGAAGTGATTACTATTGTTCCTTAGGTCAATTTTTATGGGCCAGCCAAATTTTAGGCGATTCGAGTCCTGTCGCCTGGACCCATGCAGATGGCTTGTGCTATAACACACGCAATTTTAGGAATCGGGAAAAATTCTAGTTCTATGGTCCTAAAACGCCAAAAAAAGAGGAAAGGTCATAGCGAGGCGATGACCATTGTTCCTTAGGTCGTTTTTGATGGGCCAGAAAAATATAAGGCGATTCGGGTCCGGTTGCCCGATTCCATGCAGATGGCGTGGGCTATAGCATACGGAAATTTGGAAATCAGGTGGATTTTCAATTTTATGACCCTAAAACGCCAAAAAATCAGGAACGGTCATGGAAAGGCGATGACTATTTCTCTTTAGGTAATTTTTGATGGGCCGAAAGACGTTTCGGGTTCGGTCGCTATTATCCATGCAGATGGCACGAGCTATAGCATGCGAAAATCTAGGAATCGGTCTGAATTCCAATTTTATGGCCCAAAACCACCAAAAAAAGGAACAGTAATGGCGAGGCGATGACTTTTGCTCCTTAGGTAATTTTTGATGGGCCGGGAAATTTTTAGGCGATACGGGTCCGATCACCCGGACCCATGCAGATGGCGTGGGCTATAGCACATAAAAATTTGGGAATCAGAGGGAATTCCAAATTTATGGCCCTAAAACGTCATAAAACGAGGAACGATTATGGCGAGGCGATGGCTATTGCTCCTTAGGTTGTTTCTTATAGGCCGACAAAATTTTAGGTGATTCGGGTCCGATCGCCCGTACCCCTGCTGATGGCGTAGGCTATAGCACACGAAAATTTTAAAATCGGGGGAAATTCTAGTTTTATGGCCCTAAAACGCCAAAAAATGAGAAACGGTCATGGCGAGACGATGACTATTGTTTCTTCGGTCGTATTTTGTATGCCGGCTAAATTTTAGGCGATTTGAGTCTAGTCGCCCTGACCCATGCAGATGATGAGGGCTATAGCACATAAAAATTTGGGAAACAGTCGGAATTTCAGTTTTGTGATCCTAAAATGCTAAAAAAATGAGGAACGATTATGGCGTGGCGATGACTATTTTTTCTTGGATACTATTTGATGGGCCAGCAAAATTTTAGGCGATTCACGTCCGATCGCTCGGACCCATGCAAATGACGTGGGGCATAGCACACGAAAATTTTCAAATTGGGTAGAATTCCAGTTTTATGACCCTAAAGCATCAACAAACGAGGGAAGGTCATGGAGAGGCTATGAATATTGTTTCTTAGGTCATTTTTGTTGGGCCGATAAAATTTTAAGTGATTCGGGTTTGGTTGTCTGAACCCATGCAGATGGCGTGGGCATATAGCACATGAAAATATGAGAATTAGGTGAAATTCCAGTTCTATGTCCCTAAAATGCCAAAAAATGAGGAACGATCATGAAGAGGCGATGACTATTGTTCCTTAAGTCGTTTTTATGGACCTGCAATATTTTAGGCAATACGGGTCCGGTCCCTCGGACCCATGCAGAAGGCGTGGGCTATAACACAAAAAAATTTGGGAATCGAGCTGAATTTCAGTTTTATGGCCCTAAAACACCAAGAAATGAGGAACAATCATGAAGAGGCGTTGACTATTGTTTCTTCGGTCGTTTTTTATGGGACGGAAAAATTATAGGCAATTCAGGTCCGGGCGATGGCGCGGGCTATCACACACGAAAATCTGGGGATTAGGTGGAATTCCAGCTTTATGGCTTTAAAACGCCAAAAAATGAGGAACGATCATGGCGAGGCGATGACTATTTTTCCTTAGGTGGTCTTTGATGGGCCGGCAAAATATTAGGCGATGCGGTTCCGGTCGCTCAGACCCATGCAGGCATTGGCTATAGCACACGAAAATCTAGGAATCACGTGGAATACCAATTTTATGGCCCTAAAATGCCAAAAATAAGGAATAGTCATGGCGAGGCAATTATAATTGTTCCATAAGTTCTTTTTAATGGGTCGGTAAAATTTTAGGCGACTCGGATGGCTATAACACACAAAAATCTAAGAATCGGGCGGTTCTATTTTTATAACCCTAAACAAAAAAAAAGCAACGATCTTAGGGATATGATAACTATTATTCCTTAGGTCGTTTGTGATGGTCCGTCAAAATTTTAGGCGATACCCATGCAGATGGTGTGGGCGATAACACACAAAAATCTGAAAATCAAACGAAATTCCAATTTTATCTCCCCAAAATATCAAAACACGAGGAACGGTCAGAGCGAGGCGATGACTATTGTTTATTAGGTTTTTTTATGGGCAAGTAAAGTTTTAGGCAATACGGGTCTGGTCGCTCGGACCCATGCAAATGGCATGGGTTATATCACACGAAAATTGGGGAATCGGGTGGAATTTCAATTTTATGGCCCTAAAACGCTAAAAAACGAGAAACGTTCATAGCGAGACAATGAAAATTGTTCCTTAGGTCAATTTTCATGGCGCGGAAAAAATTTAGGCGATTCGGGTCCCGTCGCTCGGACCCATGCAGATGGCGGTACACGAAAATCTAAGAATCGACGAAATTCCAATTTTATGGCCACGAAATGCTAAAAAATGAGGAACGATCAAGGTGAGGCGATGACAATTGTTATTTAGGTCATTGTTGATGGGCTGATAAAATTTTAGGCAATTCGGGTCCGGTCGCCATAGACCCATGCAGTAGGCGGGGTTAGAGCACACAAAAATCTAGGAATCGAGCGAAATTCCATTTTTATGGCCCTAAAATGCAAAAAAATAAGGGACGTCATGGCGAGGCAATGACTATTGTTCCTTAGGTCATTTTTGATGGGTCGATAAAATTTTAGGCAATTCAGGTCCATTCGCGCGGACCCATGCAGATATAGCACACGAAAATATGGGAATCACGCGAAATTCCAGTTTTATAGCTCAATAACACCAAAAAACGAGGAACTGTCATGGTTAGGCGATGACTATTGTTACTTACATCGTTTTTAATTGGGTGGCGCAATATTAGGCGATTCGCGTTTGGTCGCCCGGACCCATGCAAATGGCATGGGCTATAGCACAAGAAAATTTTGGAATCCGACGGAATTCCAGTTTTATAGCCCTAAAACGCCAGAAAATGAGCAATGGTCATGTATAGGCAATGACTAATATTCTTTAGGTCGTTTTGATGGGCCAAAAAAATTTGTCGATTTGGGTCTGGTTGCCCGGACCCATGCAGATAGCGTGAGCTATAACACACAAAAATTTGTGAATCGAGCAGAATTTTATTTTTATGACCCTGAAACGCCAAAAAATAAGGAACGGTCATGGCGAGGCGATGATTATTGTTCCTTAAGTCATTTTTGATGGGCTAGAAAAAGTTTAGGCGATTGGGGCTCGATCGCACGGACCCATGCAGATGATGTGGGCCATCGCACACAACAATCTAGGAATCAGGTAGAATTCCAGTTTTATGGCCCTAAAATGTTAAAAAATGAGGAGCGGTCATGGCGAGGCAATGACTATTGTTTCTTAGGTCATCTTTGATAGGCCAGTAAAATTTTAGGCGAATCGGGCCCGGTCGCCCGGACCCATGCAGATGGTGTGGGCTAAGGTACACGAAAATCTAGGAACCGAGTGGAATTTAAGTTTTATGGCCCTAAAATACCAAAAAACGAGAAACGGTCATGGCGAGGAAATGACTATTGTTCCTTAGGTCATTTTTTATGGGCCGGAATTTTTTTAGGCGATTCGGGTCCAGTCGTCGGAACCAAACAATAAGGAACGATCATGGCGAGAAGACGATTATTATTTTTGAGGTCGTTTTTGATGGCCCGCCAAAATTTTAGTCGATTCAGGCCCGGTCCCCGATCGTCCGGACCTATACAGATGCCGTTGGCTATAGAATATAAAAATCTGCATATCGGTCGAATTCCAATTCTATGCCCCTAAACGCTATAAAACGGGGAACGGTTCATGTCTAGGCAATGACCATTGTTCCTTAGGTCGTTTTTATGGGCTGGCCAATTTTCTGGCGATTCGGGTCCGGTCACCCGGATCCATGCAGATGGTGTAGGTCATAACACACGAAAATCTGAAAATCGGATGGAATTCAAGTTTTATAGCTCTAAAACGCTAAAAACAATAGGAACAATCATGGAAAAGTTATTACTATTGATCCTAAGGTCATTTTTTATGGGCCGGCCAAATTTTAGGCGATTAGAGTCTTGTCGCCCGGACCCATGCAAATGGCTTGGGCTATAGCACACGAAATTTCAGGAATCGGGAAAAATTCTAGTTTTATGGTCCTAAAATGCCAAAAAATGAGGAAAGGTCATCGCGAGGCGATGACCATTGTTCCTTAGGTTGTTTTTGATGGGCCGAAAAAATATAAGGCGATTCGGGTCCGGTTACCCGATTCCATGCAGATGGCGTGGATTTTCAGTTTTATGACTCTAAAACGCCAAAAAATGAGGAACGGTCATGGAAAGGCTATGACTATTGCTCCTTAGGTCATTTTTGATGGGCCAGAAAATTTTTAGACGTTTCGAGTCCGGTCTCTAGTATCCATACATAAAAATCTGGAAATAACATGGAATTCCAGTTATATGGCCCTAAAACATCAAAAAATGAGGAACGATCATGGCGAGGCGATAGCTATTGTTCCTTAGGTTGTTTTTTATGGGCCGAAAATTTTTTAGGTGATTCGGGTCCGATCGCCCGTACCATGAGATGGAGTAGGCTATAGCACACGAAAATCTAGAAATCGGAGAAAATTATAGTTCTATGGCCCTAAAACGCCAAAAAATGTGAAACGGGCATGGCGAGATATAGCACATAAAAATTTGGGAAACGATTGGAATTTCAGTTTTGTGATCCTAAAATGCTAAAAAATGCAGAACGGTTATGGCGTGGCGCTGACTATTTTTTCTTAGATACTTTTTGATGGGCCGGCAAAATTTTAGGCGATTCACATCTGATCGCCCGGACCCATGCATATGACGTGGGGCATAGCACACGAAAATTTTAAAATTGGGCAGAATTCCAGTTTTATGACCCTAGAGCATCAAAAAACGAGGGAAGGTCATGGAGAGGCTATGACTATTATTCCTTATGTCGTTTTTTGTTGGGCCGACAAAATTTTAAGCGATTCGGGTCTGGTCTCCCGAACCCATGCAGATGGCGTGGCTATAGCACATGAAAATATGAGAATTAGGTGAAATTCCAATTCTATGTCCCTAAAACGCCAAAAAATGATGAACGATCATGAAGAGGCATTGACTATTGTTCCTTAAGTCATTTTTTATGGACCTGCAATATTTTAGGCAATACGGGTCCGGTCACTCGGACCTATGCAGATGGCATGGGCTATAACACAAAATAATTTGGGAATCGAGCGGAATTTTAGTTTTATGGCCCTAAAACACCAATAAATGAGGAACCGTCATGGAGAGGCGTTGACTATTGTTTCTTCGGTAGTTTTTTTATGGGATGGAAAAATTATAGGCAATTTGGGTCTGGGCGATTGCGTGGGCTATCACACACGAAAATCTGGGGATTGGGTGGAATTCCAGCTTTATGGCTTTAAAATGCCAAAAAACAAGGAATGGTCATGGCGAGGCGATGACTATCTTTCCTTAGGTGGCCTTTGATGGGCCGGCAAAATATTAGGCGCTGCAGTTCCGGTCGCTCAGACGCATGTATGCATTGGCTATAGCACATGAAAATCTAGAGATCATGCGGAATACAAGTTTTATGGCACTAAAAAGCCAAAAATAATGAATAGTCATGGCGAGGCAATTACAATTGTTCCATAGGTCATTTTTAATGGGTCGGTAACATTTTAGGCGACTTAGATGGCTATAGCACACGAAAATTTAAGAATCGAGCGATTCTAATTTTATAACCCTAAAACAAAAAAAAAACGAGCAACGGTCATAGGTCTATGATTACTATTGTTCCTTAGGTCGTTTGTGGTGGGCTGACAAAATTTTAGGCGATACCTATGCAGATGATGTGGGCGATAACACACAAAAATCTGAAAATCGAATGAAATTCCAATTTTATCTCCCCAAAATATCAAAAAATAAGGAACGGTCAGAGCGAGGCGATGATTATTGTTTATTCGGTTGTTTTTTATGGGTAAGTAAAATTTTAGGCGATACGGGTATGGTTGCCCGGACCCATGCAAATGGCATGCGTTATAGCACACGAAAATTCGAGAATCTCGTGGAATTTTAATTTTATGGCCCTAAACGCTAAAAAACGAGAAACGTTCATGGCAAGACGATGAAAATTGTTCCTTAGGTCAGTTTTCTTGGCACGGAAAAAAATTTAGTCGATTCGGGTCCCGTCGCCCGAACCCATGCAGATGGCGGTACACGAAAATCTAATAATCGGCAAAATTCCAATTTTATGGCCACAAAATGCTAAAAAAAGAGGAACGATCATGGCGAGGCGATGACAATTGTTCTTTAGGTCGTTCTTGATGGGCTGACAAAATTTTAGGTGATTCGGGTTCGGTCCCCTAGACCCATGCAGTAGGCGGGGTTAGAGCACACAAAAATCTAGGAATCGGGCAGAATTCCATTTTTATGGCCCTAAAACGTAAAAAAATAAGGGACGGTCATGGAGAGGTGATGACTATTGTTCCTTAAGTTATTTTTGATGGGCCGATAAAATTTTAGGCGATTCAGGTCCATTCGCGCGGACCCATGCAGATATTGCACATGAAAATTTGGGAATCTCGCGAAATTCCAGTTTTATAGCTCAATAACACCAAAAAATGAGGAACGGTCATGGTTAGGCGATGAGTATTATTACTTGCATCATTTTTAATTGGGCGGCGTAATATTAGGCGATTCGCGTTCGGTCGCCCGGACCAATGCAAATGGCATGGGCTATAACACAAGAAAATCAAATATATGGCCCTAAAATGCCAGAAAACGAGCAATGGTCATGTAGAGGCGATGACTAATGTTCATTAGGTTGTTTTGTTGGGCCAATAAAATTTTAGTCGATTCGGGTCTGGTTGCCCGGACCCATGCAGATGGTGTAGGCTATAGCACACAAAAATTTGTAAATCGAGCAAAATTTTATTTTTATGACCATAATAAGCTAAAAAATAAGAAACGGTCATGGCGAGGCGATGATTATTGTTCCTTAGGTCATTTTTGATGGGCCAGAAAAAGTTTGCGATTCAGGCTCGGTCGCACGGACCTATGTAGATGATGTGGGCTATCGCACACAACAATCTAGGAATCAGGTAGAATTCCAATTTTATGGCCCTAAAATGCCAAAAATGAGGAGCGGTCATGGCGAGGCGATGACTATTGTTTCTTACGTGGTCTTTGATAGGCCAGTAATTAGGCTATTTGAGTCCGGTCGCCTGGACCCATGCAGATGGCGTGGGCTAAGATACACGAAAATCTAGGAATCGAGTGGAATTTCAATTTTATGGCCCTAAAATACCAAAAAATGAGAAACGGTCATGGCGAGGCAATGACTATTGTTCCTTAAGTCGCTCTTTATGGGCCGGAAAATTTTAGGCGATTCGAGTCCAGTCGCCGGAACCATGCAAATGGAGTGGAATCGGTGTAGAATTCCCGTTTTATGGCCTTAAAATGCCAAAAAACGCGGAACGGTCATGGAGAGTCGACGAATATTGTTCCTTAGGTCATTTTTTATTTGTAGGAAAAATTTTAGGCGATTCTGCTCCGGTCGCCCTGACCCATGCAGATGGCATGGGCCATAGCATGCGAAAATCTGGGAATTAGGCGGAATTTAAGTTTTATGGCCCTAAAACGCTAAAAGACGAGGAACGGTCATGGCGTGACGATGACTATTTTTCCTCAGGTCCTTTTTGATAGGCCGGCAAAATTTTAGGCGATTTAGGTCCAGTTGCCCCCACCCATAGAGATGTCGTGGGCTATAGCACACGAAAATCTAGAAATCAGGCGAAATTCCAGTTCTAGGGCCCTACATCGCCAAAAACGAGGAATGGTTATGACGAGACGATCTCTATTATTCCTTATGTCATTTTTGAAGGTCCAAAATTTTTTTAGGCTATTTGGGTCAGGTCGCCCAGACCCATGGAGATGGCATGGGTTATATAGTACACGAAAATCTGAAGATCGGGTGAAATTTCAGTTATATGGCCCTAAAATACTGAAAAATGAGAAACGGTTATGGCGAGGCGATAAATATTGTTCCTTAGGTCATATTTTATGGGAAGAGAATGTTTTAGGAGATTCGGATCTGGTCGCCCCGATCCATGCAGATGGCGTGTGATATAGCACACGAAAATCTGGAAATTGGACAGAATTTTAGTGTTATGGCCCAAAAATGCCAAAAAACGAGGAAAGATCATGGCAAGGCGATGTCCAATGTTGATTTGGTCATTTTTGATGGGCCAATTTTTTTAACGTGATTCGGGTCTGGTTGTTCGGACCCATGAGGATAGCGTTGGCTATAACACATGAAATTCTAGGAATAGGGCAAAATTCTAACTTTATGGCTCTAAAATGCCAAAAAATGAGGAAATGTCATGGAGAGGCGATTAATATTGTTCCTTAGGTATTTTTAATGGTCCGGCAAAATTTTAGGTGATTCGGGTGTAGTCCCCTGTACTCATGTAGATGGCATGGGCTATAACATACGAAAATCTGGAAATCAGACGGAATTCCAGTTTTATGGTCCTAAAACGCAAAAAAAGAAAGAGAAACAACCATGGCGAGGCTATGACTATTTTTCCTTTGGTTGTTTTGATGGACCGGCAAAATTTTAGGCGATTCGGGTCCGGTCGCCTGGACCCATGTAGATGGCGTGGGCGATAGCATACAAAAATCTGGGAATCAAGCGAAATTCATGTTTTATGGCCCTAAAATACCAAAAAACGAGGAACGGTCATGGCGATGTGATGAATATTGTTCCTTAGGTCGTTTTTGATGGGCCGACCAAATTTTAGGCGATTCGGGTCCGGTGACCTGGACCCATACTAATGGCGTAGGCTGTAGCATATGAAAATATGGAAATCGGAAGGAATTCTAGTTTTATTGCCCTAAAACTCCAAATAACGAGTAACAATCATGGCGATGCGGTGACTATTGTTCCTTAGGTTTTTTATGGGCAGGTAAAAGTTTAGGCGATTCGGGTCCGGTCGCCCGGACCCAAGCAAATGGTATGGGCTGTAGCACAAGAAATTCTAGGAATCGGACAAAATTCCAGTTTTATACCCCTAATATGCCAAAAACGAGGAAAGGTCATGGCGAGGATGCATGCAAATGGCGTAGACTATAGAACAGAAAAATTTGGAATCATCCTGAATTCCATTTTTTGGCTCTAAAACGCCTAAAAATGAGGAAGGATCCATCCAGAGCGATGACTATTGTTAGTTAGGTCATTTTTTATGGCCCAAATATTTTTTGGAGATTCAGGGTCGGTTGTCTGGATGCATGCAGATGGCATGGACTGTAAAATACAAAAATCTGGGAACCGTATTTAATTCCTATTTTATGGCCATTAAACGCTAAAAATAGAGGAATGATCATACCAGATTGATGACTATTGTTTATTAGGTTGTTTTTTATGGGACTACAAAATTTTAGACGATTCGGAATTGGTCTCTCGAATTCATGCAGATGGCATGAACTATAGTATACACAAATTTTGAAATCATCATAAATTCCTGTTTAATGGCCCTAAAAAGCCAAAAAATGAGGAACGATCGTGGCTAAGTGATGACTATTATTCATTATACCGTTTCTGATGGCCTCGCAAATTAGGAGATTCGGAGCCGGTCACACGAATTCATGCAGATGGCGTGAACTATAGCACACAAAAATTTGGAAATCATTCTAAATTCATATTTTATTGCCCTAAAATATCAAAAAATGAGGAATAGTCATGGCGAAGTGATGACTATTGTTCATTAGATTGTTTCTGGTTGACCATCAAAATTTTAGCTGATTCAAAGCCGGTCGTCCAAGTTCATGCAGATGTCGTGGATTATAGCATACGAAAATTTGGAAATTGTCTTGAATTCCTGTTTTATGGTGCTAAAACGCCAAAAAACGAGGAACGTTCATGGCGAAGTGTTGACTATTATTCATTTGGTCATTTTTATGGGCCCCCAAAATATTAGGGGATTCGGAGCTGATCGCCCGAATTCATGTAGATGGCGTGGATTATAGCATACGAAAATTTGAAAATTGTCCTGAATTCTAGCTTTATTGCCCTAAAACGCCAAAAACGAAGAACGGTCATGGTGAAGCTATGATATTATTCATTAGATTGTATTTTATGGGCCCGAAAATTTTTAGGCGATATGCGGTCGATCACCCGAATTCATGCAAATGGCGAGCACTATAGCGCATGAAAATTTGGAAATCGTTCTAAATTCCTGTTTTATGGCCCTAGGATTTCAAAAAATGATGAACGGTCATGCAAAGCTACGATTATTGTTCAGTAAGTCATTTCTTATGGGCCCGCAAAAAATTGGGCGATTCAGAGCCGGTCGCCCGAATTCATGCAGATGGCGTGGATTATAGCACATAAAAATTTTAAAATCATCTTGAATTCTTGTTTTATGGCCCTAAAATGCCAAAAAAAAGGAAGGGTCATGGCAAAGTGATGACTGTTGTTCATTAGGTCAATTATAATGGGCCCATAAAATCGTAGGGTATTCGGAGCCGATCGCCCAATTTCATGCAGATGACGTGGACTTTAGCAAAAAAAATTTTAAAATCGTTCTGAATTCCTATTTTATGGCCCTAAAATGCCAAAAACGAGGAACCATCATAGCAGATCGATGACTGTTGTTCATTAGGTCAGTTTTTATTGGCCCCCATAGGTGATTTGGAGACGGTCGCACGAATTCATGCAGATGGCGCAGAGTATAACACACGAAAATTTAGAAATTGTCCCGAATTCCTATGGTATTGTGACACCTCATGTTTTTTTCTCTTCTCTTACGTAATATGTGTAACGTGGTGTGGTTATATTAGGTATATATGATTGGGTATAATATCACACTGGTCACATGTTATGTTTTGGAGTCAAGCAAGTTGCGAAATAAAGTTCGGCAAAAGTTATCGTAAATTTCTCTAATAAATTTTCTAAATTTTGGGTCAAATGTATCAGATCATTTCTCCTAATATATAAAGAGGTATGAGACCCACAACCTATCGAATCGAAGGTCTACGAGTCTAGCTTTCAACCAAAAAAACCTCACATCAAACGGACATTGTAGTAAAACGTTATGACTGTTTTACCCCGAACTGTCCAAGCTGAAACCGGGTTGCGAACCGGGTCGGGTCAAACAAGTGGAATAAGTCGGTAAACTCGACTTTGAAGACCTCAAAACATTTCATTTCAGTCCCAAAACAGTAAGCAGGCTGAAGAGAGGGTTCCATGGTGTTCTTAAGTGATTAAGCTGCGTTTTTAACGATTTTTACCGTTAAAGTTTGCCCCCGTGCCTAGAAACTCAATCTCTAGGCTTTGCAATCGTTTCCCCCTTCTATTAGCTGTGTTTGGAGCTATTTTTGGAAGACAGAAATTTGTTGTTCTTGTTGGTTCTTCAGGCTTTATACTTGGTTTGCCAAGGTAATCATCTTGGGACTCTTTTATGATCGTTTTTATAAAGTTTTACGGACGTTTCGTCAAGTTAAGGCCATATGGCAAATCTGCCGATTTAAACTCAATTATGAACTGTTTATTGGTGCGTATGAGCTGCATATATATAGTGTTTGCGAAGCTTAGGACGTAAGGAATAACTTTCGTGAAGGAACTACAGGCATTCAGACGTTCGTTGGAAAGGTATGTTAAGGCTAAGCTCCGTCCTTCCTTTTTGCACGAATTCTTGAAAATTCCTAAGATGCCAAATGTGATATTTTACTATTCTATTTCTAGAAAGACCTTTTGTGAAAGGCATTGGGATTGTAGCTGAAGTATTTTCATGATTCTATTAGGTTGATATTTCACTCGTTCGGTTAAATAGGGTATTCGACATCTATACATGTCATTTTTCGGTTTTCTTATCTATGTGTCTATATATATGAATTCTTATTCGTCTTGGGGTTATGTGACTAAACAAAATAAAGGTATTTAGTATTTGCGATCAGTCCTTCTTCCTTGTTAAAGGGTATTTTAAATTCTCTAAAGTGGCACATTGATTTCCAAAAATCTCAAATATAATTTTTTTAATGTTTAAACTACTAAAATACTTGATTTTGAAATACTTTCTTTTACTAATTATCAAAAAATCAGGTATATGGACTAAGTGAAGTACCTTAAGTTTTTTTTATGAACATCTTCAGAGTTAAGTTATCTTTCTAAAAGTCGAGTTAAGTTTTCAAGCTTATTCAAAAAAAAAAAATATATGAGGTTCCACGAGACAATTGTATGCGATACGAAGGTGATTATGAGATTATGAGAATAAGAGTACCAATGAGCCAAGATTGGCTAAGTTCTCAAAGTTCATATCATACATGGCATATTATGCATGGACTTCGAGCTATAATCGGAGGTAAAGGGCCTATTTGCCCGAAAGACTATATGTATTGTACAGATGGCCACAGGTTGGCAATATGATACCGGTTAGCTACCGGAAGAGACCGCCATTGCTAGCATTTGGTTGGGTATGTCATGCATTTGCATCAATATATATGTATTCACGACATACGATTACACGAGCATACCATGCATATTTGATTACTATGAGGTCGGATGTCGGCCATGGAGGCTGTCAGAGTTTCAGTGTCAGGTGGTATCTCTATTACCGTTTTTTTCATCAACTATGTATGATTCTATTTTCTTCCTTACATACCAGTACATTTTTATTTGTAGTGATGTCCCATTGCCTGGGGACACTGCATTTTTGTTTCGTGCATGCAGGTCCAGGTAGGGACTCTGATCGACCCCTCCGCTAGGATTTCGAGGTTCAGCTGTGAGTTGGTAAGCTCCACCTCTTCCTGGAGCTATCATAGGATGGTTACTTTTGTTGTACAGTTTGGGTATAGTCGGGGCCTTATCCCAACAGTGCTTATGACATTCTTAGAGGCTATTGTGGACACAGTATTCTGGGTTTCTTTTCTTTTTCCAGCTTTTAGTCTCCAGCCCATAGGCTTGGCATGTATATATATATATGTGTGTAAGCATGTATGTCTCAAACCTCGTCGGCCAGCTAGTACTTTATTATTTTAGCTCGTCTACCTTTATTTATATGGCTTATTGTTATTCAGGTCATGACCTTAATGGTCCAGGCTTAGTATTTTAGATGTTGTGTTGCCCGATCTATTGGGCCCCCAGTTTAGTTAGCTAGTATGTTTAGTGGCTAACTCGATCGAATACAGTATCGAGTGCCAGTCGTGCCTCCCCTAGTTTGGGGCGTGACAGGTATGGCCCTAAAATACCCAAAAATATAAGGAAAAATCATGGCAAAATAATGAATATTGTTCATTTGGTCGTTTTTGACGGGCCAGTTAGGCGATTCGGATCCGGTCGCCCAAATTCATGCAGATGGCGTCGACTAGCACATGAAAATCTGAAATCATCCTGAATTCCTATTTTTGTAACACCCCAAAAAATTTCGAAGTGTTTTAAGGCTATTAAAAAAAATTAATGTGTGCTAATAATATTAATTCGAGTGTGAACAAGAACTAATGATATGAAGGATATCAATTGATCATAGTAATATGTGTGCGAGGTATATTAATAATGGTTCATGGTCTAAGAAGAGCTTTAATGCTAATTCTAGTTGGAAACTATATGATGGACTAGTGTTTGAAATGAGTTTGCACAAGGCCGGCAAAATTTTAGGCCATTCGGGTTCGATCACCCAGATGCACCCAGATGGTGTGGGCTATAGCACACGAAAAATCTAGGAATCAGGTGAAATTCCAGTTTTATGGCCTTAAAATGCCAAAAAATGAGGAATGATTAATGTGAGGCGATGATTGTCATTCATTATGTCGTTTTGAGGGGCCGATAAAATTAGTGATTTGTATCCGGTCGTACGGACCCATGCAGATGGTGTGAGCTATAACATACCAAAAATCGAGGAACGGTCATGGAGAGACGATGACTATCGTTCATTAGGTCATTTTTGAGGGTCCAACAAAATTTTAGGCAATTCGGGTCCGATCACACGGGCAGATGTATATGGTGTGGCTATAGCGCACGAAAATTTGAGAATCAGGCGAAGGTCCCGTTTTATGGTCCTAAAATGTCAAAAAAAGAGGAACGGTCATGACGAGGCGATGACTATTGTTCCTTATGTTGTATAAGATGTCCTAACAAAAGATCAGGCAATTTAGTTCCGGTCGCTCGAACTCATGCAGATGGTGTGGGCTATAGCACACAAAAAACTGAGAATCAGGCGGAATTGCAGTTTTATGGCCCTAAAACGCCAAAATATAAGGAACGGTCATAGGGAGGCGTTGACTATTGTTCCTTAGGTCTTTTTCGATTGGCTGCCAAAATGTTAAGCGATTTAGATCCAGTCGCCCATACCCATGCAGATGGCGTGGGCTACAGCATTTGGACATCCTGGAATGAGGCATAATTTCAGTTTTATGACCCTAAATCGACAAAAAATGAGGAAAGTTCATGGCGAGGGGATGACTATTGTTCCTTAAGTCGTCTTTGATGGGCCGACAAAATTTTTAGGCGATTCGTGTCTTATCGCCGAGAACCATGCCAATGGTGTGGGTTATACCACAGAAAAATTTGGGAATCAGGCACAATTCCAGTTTTATGGCCTTAAAACACCAAAAAATGAGAAGCGTTCATGGCGAGGCGATGAATATTGTTACTTAGGTCATTTTTTAGGGATCGAAAATGTTTAAGCCTATTCGAGTCCGGTCGCCCGAACCTATGCAGATGGTGGGCCATAGCAAACAAAAATCTGAAAATCGGGTGAAATTCCAATTTTATGGCCCCAAAATGTCAAAAAACAAGAATGGTCATGGCGAGGCGATGACTATTGTTCCTTAGATAGTTTTTGATGGGCCGGTAAGATTTTAGGCGATTCGGGTTATCGCTCGGACCCATGTAGATGGCGTGCATACGGAAATTTGGGAATCAGGCGAAATTCTAGTTTTGTGGCCCCAATTTGGAAATCGGGGCTCATTTTTAAGGTGCTTTAGGGCACCTATTTGCAAGTGACTCAAGTTTGACTAGTTTGCATCACCAAAGATCGGGTAAGGGCTTGAAATTACCTCGATGAGAAGGTGTTAGGCACTTTTCAAGGTCCACAACTGTGGGTCCCGGTCGAGTTTGAATTATATGAATTATTCAGATAAATAGAGACAAAGAATGCAAGAAGTTTGGGAAGTTATTATTATCAACAGACTTTAAATAAATACAAACACTTGACTCACAGATAAATAGGAATAAGATTGGGGGGGGGGGGGATTCCTAAGTTTTTTAGCCTAATGGATCACCCCGTGCAACATAAATAATACTTCGTAACTCCCTCTGAATGGGGGTGTTACTCATATTATTCAGCGGGCACAGACTATCATCTCCTGCTACCCGATTACTATCTTCAAGTTGTTACCTAAAGCGGACTAGTTCAATTATAAATCGTGCCTTATGCGTGCACTACCCGTCCCATACCTATAGACCAGGAGGCATTGGACCTCTACTTTTGGTGGTTATAGACTCAACTTAGGCTGCTCAGAAAATGTCAAAAACTAGGTGACATACAAAAATACATTGGACTTCACATACGAATTCCACAATTAAACAACAAATGCACGTGCAAACAGATTTTCAGGTTAGGCAATTCAAGATTAAGAAATTTATTTTCCTATAGACATGATTTCTACGTGATAGGCGTCTGGGCATGCAAGTAGTTTGAGGCCAAGCGTTGCTTATAGACAGGATTATACGATTGTCGCATACTGATTATTAAAAATTGCAGATTTCCAGTTATTAATCCTGTAGATGTTGTGTCTAAGTGATTTACGCACTAAGTAACAATGAAATCTATTGGAGAAGAGCCAAGAATTATGCATTCTTTCGATAGTGGCCTAAGTGAACAATAAACAGAGTTGCGAGGTGCATCATTAACAGTTATTAAGACGAATAATGGTATCCTATAGAAGGGTCTCTAACGATTAGCACCTGGGACTGATTTTGTGGTTATACTTTAACCCTATAGACATGTTTTCTAGGTGAACAGTGCGATACAATAATAAATGAGATGGTTGAAATCCTATAGGCATGATCTCTAGCATATATGCTGCAGCAATGCAAATTGAAGGAAAGTTCAACGATATTTACTTCCTATGGGCATGTTTTCTAATAATCATGTAGCAACAAGGATAATTGAAGCATTTGAGCTCATGCTTTGCTAGTAGACAAGTAGTGTGTGTGTGTGCTTCTCCTAATGGCATGATTTCTACAGTGTACACAGAGAGTGAACGACACATATAGAAAACACATTATTAAGTCCTATAGGCATGTTTTCTACCTATCGCATTAAATCTACCCCACTCCCTTTTACTAACAACCCCAATTGTTTATATAAAGATTATTATAGGCCCCATAATGAGTAAAGTAACTATGTTACATAATAGTGAACAGGCCCACAGTAGGCCCAAATAAAGATAAAAACAAATACCTAGCATTGCCTGGGCCTTCAACATCTCTTACAGCGTACCCAGGCCTTCAACACAGAGCCGCGTTCAATACACGACCCAAGGGTCCATAGAAGAGCCCAAACCAATTTACTTAATCACAATACCAAGTTTTACACCACTTGAACAACCACATTTAGACACATAGTCCATGACAGGGGAAAGGGAACAATAAGAACAGTTATGGAGGTTGAGGGAATGACTAAGGACCAAGCCCTAGTGTGTCAGAGTTCATAAGGGACTCAATTGGACCCCGAGCAGTGCTCACACTAAGGAGGCCAATAACATAACCTAGATAGCCTTGGCTTTCAGCCTGCTAAGAATGAGAATTCAGAATAGCATGAGCAACAAGTATGGAGAGTGGATAGTGATGGAAGGACAGGAAATAAGTGATACACCAAGTTGAGCATACAGAGCAACAAGTCAAGCAGGCCAGCAGGATTTCCACACATAGCAGAGTACCACATAGACAACTTCATATTGAAAGAATTAGGAGAAGAAACAGGTTTGCAGGTGTACATAGATTATTATGTACAGATGCATGATGCTAAGATAATTAAGACCTAAAGGTTCAAATTAAGTCAAATATACATCCTAATGCCATGTTAATTAGTATTTAGGTATGATGGGGGAACACATATTATGACAATCACTGAAGGTGGGTATCAAATGAAGTAAAGGAATACTGGGGAAACATATTGGTATAGAAACAAGATCATGGTCTTAATACAGGTTGAAACATATTGTACAGGCATGACAAATATTGCAGAGGTTCAAAGCAGTGACAGACAACAAGCTCATACCAAATAGCACATGTAGATATTCTAGGATTGACACAATAAACTAATTAACTAAGAGGGTCTAAGTTATGCCATAGAAACAAAATGGTTCAAAACAGGGCATGGAAAACAAGTTGAAGTAACTGTTAAAATCTCAGTCAAAATCACCAATAAGTATGGGGGTTCATGTTGAGTGACACATAGTAGGGGAACATATTTTAGAGCAAAATTTAAACAACATTCCATATAGTTGGAACTAGTACACAAAAAAAAGTCAAGCAGACATAGGACTTAGCACCAAAGGATTCATTCAAAGTAGGAGTGGTTTCCATAGAATCGTGGTAGTATCCAAACAAAATATGCAGAAGTTTAACAACATATGGTCACAGTAGTCAGATTCATATCAAAATGGACTGGCATTGAAGCTCAAAACTGAACATATTCAGATGCTAGAGGAACAGAAATCATAAAAACAAAAAATCAACATAGAAGTGCAAACCGTAATGAATAATACATATTAGCCTAACCCAAACTAAGGACAAAGAAGTACGCTATCTCATGCGTTCAATTATCACAGAATGACAAAGAAGTATTAAGCATTATCATAGTTAAATCATGCTCATATAATTCAAACACATATACGCATGCAGAAAGAAAGAAAGAAATTTAACATTGCAAGGGTTTAAAAGCACTAAGCAGTAGCAAAAGCAAAGAGAAATAAAGAGCGTAATAGCAAGAACCCCAGGTGTCCGATGTTTCAGAGTTCATAAGAGCCTCGAGAATGGGCTCCAAGCAGTGCTTGCACCGGAGGAGGTTGTTTAATGGCCTTGGCTTTCATCCGATTCTGAATTCAAAGATTTTAGGGAGTGTTCGAGTGTAACAGTGAGTGAGTGAGTAAAAGAGGGGAATGGTTAGAACAATAGCAGTGATTAGGAGGTTTGAAAAGTCTGTTTAAGGGGATTAAGGGGAGAGGTTTATGTAGTAGTTAAAGATTAACACATGAAATAAGGAAATATAGTAAATTAACCACAAAATAAGGAAAATATAGCATGCAAAATCAATTAGAATCAGTTTTAAGGAAAATCCAGGAAACCCTAATTTAGATGAGAAACAAAAATGGCAAAAATCTCACTGAATCGAAACCATGGGGGTCTGGTAGTTAGTGTATCACGTCAGAAACGTGAATATGATACAGGACCGGAATCAAAAGAACACCAACGACTCAACTTCCATAAATAATCAAGTACCCAGTACTTGCAGCATTGAAAAGATGGTAAGTAACTCCGCGTATGCAAGAAAGGAAAGGAATCATGGATGATTTCTATGTAAGGTCGGATTGGGGATGGGATTTGAGTGAGGACGACTAGGGTTTAGATTTGAGAGATGAGAATGTGTAAGGATACAAAGGTGGCGGGTTTGGTAGAAAATGGGCTAGGGTTTTGGGTAAAGGGTAATATAAAGAACGGGTAGGTTAATTATGGGCAGTTGATCATTTAAGCTCAACGGCCAAGATCAAACAGGGATGCGAGGCAGGTTATTAAGTGGGTCGCGACCGGGTTATAATTAAAGGGGTCGTTTGTTCTTGGGCCAGGGGATTGGGCTAAGGATATTGGGCCAATTTGGTCCGAAAATTAGTTTAAAGCTAGGCTATTATTTAAATATACAAAAATAATTTATAAGAATACTTGGTAAATAAGTAAAAATATTATTTATATACTGAAATGCATAAAAATAATAACTTAGTATTGTAAAAGTATAAAATTCTATTTTGACACAAATAATATAAATAAATAGCATTTCTGTATGAATATGGGCTATTACTGCAAAATTGTGCAAATAGCTTAAAAAATACTAATGTAATTATATAAAATGAGGTAAAAAATATATGCAAAATATATTATAGATGCAAATAATAATTTTTAGGTAACTAAGTCATCACAAAATAATTTGGAGGAGTAATTAATAATTATTCAAGTAATTTAAATACGAAAAATCAATTTAAAAGCTCTAAAAATTATGAAAAATTATGGAAAATGCTCGTACATGTTTGTAAGCCAAATAATGATGCAAAAATGATATTTTGAAAGTATATACACTATTTGAGAAAATATGAGGGCAAAATTTGGTATCAACACTAATGTCCACGCCATTTAATTCGGGTGACCGTCCCTGGATCGCCTCAATTTTTTTTCTCATCAGAAACGACATAATGAACAATAGTCATTCGTTAGAGCACATCAAGGCTTGCCAGTTTGATGATTCTCACTTGTTGGTGTTGAAAGACACGGGGCAGCGGGGTAGTTCTAAGAAGGTTTTGATTGCAAACGATGGTGTTATGCGGCTTCAAGATCGAATTTGTGTTCCGAATGTTTATGGGATGAGAGAGTTGATTTTTGAGGAGGCTCATAGTGCACGGTATTCCACTCACCCAGGTGTCATAAAGATGTATCGTGATTCATGTGTATTAGTACATGCTCATTTCGTAGAATTTTTTTACCAGACTCCGATTGGTCTAAAATTTCGTAGGTTCTTAGGAAACGGCTTAGTGAATAATACTCATTGCTTCACCATGATTTTGTAGAGTTTCTTTGAAAAATTCTGATGGGCCGAAAAAACTGTAGGTGATCCGGGTCCAGTCGCCCAAATCCATACAGATGGCGTGGGCTACAACACACGAATATTTGAGAATCGGGCGGAATTTTAATTTTATGGCCATAAAGTACTAAAAAATGAGGAACGGTCATGGCGAGGCGATAACTATTGTTCCTTAGGTCATTTTGGAAAGGCCGACAAATTTAGGTGATCTGGGTCCGGTCGACCGTACACATGAAGATGGCGTGGCCTATAGCACACGAAAATCGGGGAATCGGGCAGAATTCTAATTATATGGCCCTAAAAAGCCATAGAATGAGGAACGATCATGGAGAGGCGATGACTATTGTTCCTTAGGTCATTTTTGATAGGAAACAAACTTTTAGGTGATCTGGGTCTAGTCTTCCGGAACCAATCAGATGGCATGGGTTATAGTACACGAAAATCTATTAATCAGGCAGAATTCAAGTTTTATGGCCTAAAATGCCAAAAAAACGAAGAACGATCATTTCGATGCGATGAATATTGTTCTTTAGACCATTTTATATGGGCCGTCAAAATTTTAGGTGATCCGAGCCTGGTCGTCTGGACACATGCAGATGGCGTGGTCTATATGTCACACCCCAACCTAGGTGAGGCGTGGCCGGCACTCGGTGCTGTACTGGCCCGAGAGAACCACTTTGCATCTCTTGAATGCTGGACATAACTGTTACACCCCACGTTTTCGTATGTGAAAGTATGCCACACATAAATTGAGAAGCTCGAAAATGAGATGTTACATCCCGCATTTTCATACATTAAAGTTTCATCGTAAGTTAATCGACGTAAGTCCGGGATTGAGATTATTTTGAGATTATAAGCATTATGCTATTTCAAACAAGTGATGAGTAAATTCGTGAAGGAGAGAGGGTAAGCAAATTGAAGAAAATGTGTTTCGTTGAAGTTTGGCAATTTGGAATAAAATACGGTCCACGCTATAATATCCCGTATTTATGGACTAGTACACTACAAGGTATCACATGACCATGATAGTAAGGTGTATAAGGTGCGTTAAAGTGAATAGTATTTTAAGTAATTTGAGATAATTCTTAATTATGTGGGTAATTGGTTAATTATTGGATTAGTGGGGAATTATCAAGTTAATTAAGAAATTGGTAATTAACTAAGACATTTTGGATAAAATTCTTGAAGCCCATCGTGGCAGCCCACTATGCCTACATAATGACTCTTGAATTATGTGGTAAAGTGGCCTAATTATAGGCCTTTAGGCAAGGATCAGTCATTCAAGTGGGGCCCACTCAATAAGATAAAAATTCGATCTTCCTAATTCACTAAAGGGAGATGGTTTACGAGATTCAACAAAGAGTTTATATGAAATCTTCAACAAGGTAACGGGTGGAGCTCCTAACTTTGAGAGATCTTCTAATCTCATTTAAAGTATGATGCTAAGCTTAATGAGATATTTGTTTGGTGATGCTAAGTTTGGTGATGCTAAGCTTAATGGATTTTTCCCTACTTCGATCCGCCGTTACATGTTTTATCGCAATTGACGTATGTTAGAGTGATTGTCAAGAGAATCGGCTCAGGTATGTTAAGGCTAAACCTTTCCTTCATTTTGGCATAATCTCGTAACTACATGAGTTTGATAATTGTAATGATCCGACCAGTCGTTTCATGAGTTGTGGCCCCGTTTCCCCTAATTTTCTGCTCCCTTTGTGTTCTACAACTGTATTATGACGTATCGGGTTAGTTGTTTCGGGTCCGGAGTGATTTCGGAGTGAATTGAGACACTTAGTATCTTATTTGAAAGCTTAAGTTGGAAAAGTTGACCGGATGTTGACTTATGTGTAAACGACTTCGGATTTGAATTATGATGGTTCTGTTAGTTCCGTTAGGTGATTTTGGACTTAGGAGTGCGTTCGGATTGTGATTTGGAGGCCCATAGTAGATTTAGGCTTGAATTGCCAGAAGTTGGAATTTTGGGAAGTTTGACCTGGAGTGGACTTTTTGATATCGGGGTCGCACTGGATTTCCGGAAGTTGGACTAGGTCCGTTGTATCATTTATGACTTGTGCGAAAAATTTGGGGTCAATTTGGACGGATTTGATAGGTTTCGGCATTGGTTTAGAAGTTTAAGGTTTCAAGTTCATTAAGCTTGAATTGGTGTGCGATTCATGTTTTTGTTGTTGTTTGATGTGATTTGAGGGCTCGACGGATTTTGTATGGTATTTTAGGACTTGATGGTACCTTTGGTTGAGGTCCTGGGGGCCTCAGGTCTGTTTTAGGGTGAGTTTTGAGCGAGTCCGGGCATTTTGGCACTCTAATATTGTTCTGGTACTTTTGGAAGTGCAGACCGAAGATTTTGGAGTGCTGAGGCAAAGGAGAGGTACGGACCGCACATAAAAGTGCGGACTGCAGCAGAAATATGCGGACCTCAGAGGAGGAGTGCGAACCGCACAATTCTGTCTGCGGCCGCACTACATGGAGTTCTACAAATTTGCTGGTCCGACTTCAGACGCCTATATCTTTTGATCTACATGAAATTTTGAGATGATTAAAAAATGAAAGTTGTAGCCCTTCGTGTCTAGTTTTGAGAAAGGTAAAGAAATCGTCATTTGAATGTTATGGCCAAAATACTAAAGCCTGGCAGTGCAGCCACCAAAAGGTGAGGCCGCACCATTTTTATGCGACTACAGGAGCTGGGATGTGCGACCACACTTGGAATTGTGCGGACCCCACAATGGGAGTTCAAAGGATGTACTATATAAACGAGGTTTAGAGCATTATTTCATATTTTGGACCTTGGGAGCTCGGTTTGTGATGTTTTTCGTGGGTTTTTCATGAAATTCATCGGGGTAAGTGATACTAACCGGGATTTGGTTAATATACATGAATATATCATTGATTTTATCATCTGATTAGTACGTTGAGATGGAAATTTGGGGAAAATTGTAGAAATTTCATAAAATGAATTTTTGGGATTTGAATGTCGATTCGAAGTCGGATTTGAGTGAAACTAGTATGGTTGGACTCGTAATTGAATGGGTTGTCAGATTTTGTGACTTTTGTTGGATTTCGAGACATGGGCCCGGGGCCCATCTTCTGAGTTGAATTCTTTACTTTTGACCTAAAGCTTAGTATTTTCTTATGGAATTGATTCCTTTAGCTCATGTTGATTGTATCGAATTTTTTGTAGCTAGATTCGAGGCATTCAGAGGCCGATTTGAGAAGCAAAGGCATTGCGGAGTAGAGATTCGCTCGGATTGAGGTAAGTAACAATTATAAATCTCGTCCCGAGGGTATGAAACCCCAGACGTTGTGCTATGTGATATCTTTTGAGGTGACGCACATGCTAGGTGACGAGCGTGTGGGCGTGCATTGTAGGGATTGTGACTTGGTCTGTCCCGTGGAACCGTAAATTGCAACAACTTGTCATTGCTATATATGTTTCTCTCAGTGTTAAAGAAATTGGACTGAAGTCCATGTTAGAAATCATGCTTAGGCCATATGATATCATTGTTTGTAACCCGTTGAGGTCGGGTACTTGTTGAATTAACTGCTATTTGCTGTGTGTGCTCAGTCATGATTTCTCTTGCGCACCACACCTCCATCTATTCTTATCTTTTGTTGATACATGATGTTATCTCTGTTTAGGCTAATTTATATGACTTCTGTAAGGCCCCGTGAAATATTTGTGCTCTAAACCTAGTAGCTCGTAGGGTCAGGTTCCGAATATTTGTTGGGAATGTGTAAAACTCTTCGCAGCGAGCTTGCTCGCCGCGGTTCGGACCCATTGTACTGATCTAAGTATTTAAAAATCAAAGAACCAAGTTTTTCCAGAAAAGTGCTATTTTGCGGTCCAGAATGCGGTCACAAATTAAGTATGCAGACCGCATTTCTGCCGCATAATAAGTCAGCGGTTTGGTTAAAATTAAGGTCAAAATACGGTCCATTATGCGACCGCATAACTGATATGCAGACCGCATTTCCACCGCAAAGTGAGTCAGCGTGTCAGTCAAATTTGAGGTAAAAAAAATACGGTGCATTATGCGACTGCAAACCGTGTATGCGGACCGCATTTCCGCCGCATACCCAAACAATGGAATCAGTTTTTTGGAACACTTTTTGCGGTCCATTCTGCGGAATGCATTCCGGATCTGCGATCGCAAAGTGCGACCGCAGACCTGACTCGGACACCTAATTTTCTAAATTTTAAACCCGACCCCCCTTTTTAATAAAACACCCCAACCCCCTCATTTTTTAACATGTTTCTGAACAAAATAAGAGAGAGGGAGGAGGGGTTCTTGAGAGAGAGAGTTCATCTTCTTCAAAATTGATTCTTCAAAACTATCCGGGCAGGAAAATTTTAAAGCAAGTGTCTTCGTCCCCATTCTTGCAGGTAAAATCCCTAACCCATTTTCATTAACTTTCAGGTTTAATTAGGGGAGGGGGGGAGTCTCATGCATTGGTTCTTGACAATAGAGGTTGAAACATTCATGCATATCTTTTAGAACCAAAAATCTGGTAAGAGGGATTGGGTATGAGTAAAGCATTGTGCAAAGGAGGGTTGATAACCTAAATGTGTTCGATAGTGATTGTGAACTTTGATTCTGAGAATATGTGTTAATTTGTGCATTAGATTGACGTTGCTAGGCCTTTTGGTGAAGTTGAAAGTAGAAATTAAAAAGGGATTCGGCTCCAGGTATGTATGGCTAACTTTGACCTTTGTAAAATCACCTTGTTTGGTGTTTGTGTGCTTGGTATGAGATTTCTACGTGGATTGTTTGTGAAATTCTTGTGATTGTCATGGTTAGGTGTTGTGGTTATGTCTTTCGATAAGATGGTGTAAGTAATCGGCAATAAACTAAGTGTGTGGCTGTAAATATGCTATGTGGTAAGAATTGTGAAGCAAATGATGGAAGAGAATAGTAATTGATGCAATCGGAACAGCTGTGGTAATAACATGTATGGTTTGTCGTGGAAAATTATCGTTGTACACAAAATGCATATGAGTTGTGGAATACGATGGAAATGGAATCGATGACTATGGAAGTTCTTGTAAATTGTTGTTGTTGCTCTTTGAGAATTGTTGTTAATGTTCTTTGAGAGTTGTTGTTAATGGTCTTTGAGAATTGTTGTTATTGTTCCTTGAGAATTGTTGCTGTTCTTTGTAAATTGTTATTGTTGTGGTATTGTTTGTGAATTGTGATTGTTCGGTGGGGTCGGGTTGCGTGCCACAACACGAAGTAATAAGGTGTGGGTTGTGGTGATAATGGTGGCCGAGGTAATAAGGGTGGAAAGTGATCAAAATCACTATTGAAATGAAAATATGAGAAAGTTGTGAAATCATTGATGTGAAAAATGTTGAAGGGGAAATGGAGAGATTGTAAATTTGTTTGGCTTGATTGATTCTTTTCATGTGTATTTGATTGTTGATTCCATTATTACTTATTACTTGAGTATGGTTTGAGTTTACTTAGGGCAATGTTTGTTCATACATACCAGTACAATTCAAATGTACTGACGTCCCTTTTGCCGGGGGCGCTACATTCGTGTTATGATTGTTGGTGGATCAGTAGCAGGTACTCCAGTCCTTCGATCGTAGCTCCCCTTCATCTTCCGTCAGCTGTATTGGTGAGCCCCTTTCCTCTCAGGGCCCTGCGTGGCTCATGCCGCTTTTATCCCGTAATCTTATTTTGGTTTTTGTGTAAGGTATAGCCGGAGCCTTGTTCCCGGCAAGTACTGTATTATCCTGTGAATCTTTTGAGGCTCCGTTGACAATAAAAATGTGGGTTACGAACTTATGTAATATGTATTTTGGTATGTTGGGCGATGAAAGTGGTAAACATCATAAATTAACTATGTACGTTATGTATGCTTGTAAAAAGTGTTTTTAATTACAACGGCAAATTTCCTTTGATTAATGAGTAATGAAAATACGGGGTAACACGTGGGATAGGAAAAGGCACCCAGGTCCGCTTGACTGGGGCTACCCGGTCGAGCGCCGGTCTTGTCCCTCGGTTCCTTATTTGTTTCTATTAATTATTGAGTTGGAAGTACTCACGTTACTCCCTGCACCTTGTGTGCAGATCCAGGTATGCCCTATCATAGTGGACGCTGATATCGTACTTGGTTGATACCGGGGATCTACGAGGTAGCTGCTGGCGATCGCAGGCATTGTGCTCCTTCTTTACTATCTTTCTTTCTGTAATGACATTTAGAATCAGACTATTGTAAGCTCTGTCTTTCGGATTAAAAGTCTAGTTGCTCATGACTTGGTGACACCCCGATGTTTGGGCTTGTTTTTATGAAAGACCTGTTATAAAAAGGCTTTTGGTTTATCTTTTATGAAATATCAAAGTATTTTGGAATTGTCAGCTTGCCTAGTACCACGATAGCTGCCATCACGACAAGTTAGGGTTTTTGTGTCATGACAATAACGAGGCATAAAGAGAATTTTGATCGCTGAACTTATGTACATTATCCTAGTCTCATAAATTACAGTATTCTATAGTATGGCCGTGCGCCTATGAGCGAGCCTGTGAGTCATCGTGTCAGTATTTTGCTACGAACTTATGGGTAGGCCGGTACCCTGTTCCATTTGACGTCTAATACTCTTAGAGGGTTTGTAGACAGAGGTTTATTTTGTACGGTATATCAGAGGCCTTGATGGCCCATATGTATTCATGTTTTAAGGAAAATAATTCATTGATACAGTGCATTCCCACTTATATCTATACATTACGAGTTATGGCCACGTTGGGCTAGTTACCAATAACAGTACGATAAGAAAGATATGTTACGTTGGTACTCGGTTGAGTAAGGTATCGGGTGCTCGTCGCGGCCCATCGGTTTGGGTCGTGACAAAAGTGGTATAAGAGCTGTTCTGTCCTAGGGAGTCTACAAGTCATGTCTAGTAGAGTCTTGTTTACGGGTGTGTTGTGCACCACACTTATAAGTAGGAGGCTACAGGGCATTTAGACTGTCACTCTTTCTTCTTACTCTAGATCGTGTGGTAGAGCTCAGTTGTAAGAATTCAATCTCTTAAACTCTATTTTACTCGTAATAAGATGATACCTACAACCAAAAGACAGTTGGTAAGAGACTGCATGTCGATGTGGAAGAGTAGAGTAAGAGAAACTCGATTTTGCATGATGCTTATGATGAGTAAATATAAGGTATTCAGTAGATCATGTGTGTACTAAGACGTGTAAGTCTCTCGATAAGGAGCCTTAAGGAAAGAATATCTATCCAAACCTATGGTGAAAGGCAATGAGAGATTTAGAAGGTAGGTACAAGATTCAACAAGTAAAAGGAGCAAGATGAGAAGGGTACGAGGTACCCAATTAATGAAGGCCATCGGTATTTTCAACTCAGGCAGAAAAATATAAGCATTGTGAGTTACCTTCAACAGTGATAGAGGTATCTATAATTTCCACACCCATCTCAGTTATTCCCTATGTGAGCTAACAGAAATGGTTTAAGAGATGAACGGGATATCAGGACCCGGCTGAGGTTAGAGGAACCCAAAATGATGGATGGATTGTTTGCGCTAGTTGACATTTCCGAAGGATATTGCAAATGTGCTAATAGATCTCCTTGTGAGACACCCAGATGGTGCACTCTAGAATAGTACAGCTAGATATGAGTACTACAAAGATAGGCATTGGAAGCCTGGAAGGGATATATATTTCCTTAGTGTGGCTCCCGTCCCTAGTAGAGAGAGAATGTTAGGCAACTTGAAGAACCAATGAATGGAGCAAGGGGAGCTAAAAGCAAAAGAATGTCTTGTTGAAGTTTTCAAAGAAAGTGATAGGCAGAAAATGTTAGCAGGGAAATAAGAAGATAGTTAATGAATCACTATGAGTAAGATGTGACATGGATGACAATGGTAGATCCAAAAATGACAATATTACAGAGTCTATAGTCAAGTGAAGGAAAAGACGAGAGGTGACAGGCCTTGAGACAACAAAAGATTATAGGCCATAAAGTCATATCCTTATTTCGAGAAATAAGTCGTGACTCTAACGTGATTACCAGAAGGAGAAGCTAGACGTCCAGAGTAATAGAAATTAGTATGGGCTGGTGAACAAGATAAACTAAACATGGATTAGGGATTGAGTAATTTGATAATGGTCGACATCATGAGAATTTCAGATTTCGTTCCGACGATAATAGAATAGACAACAGAAGAAGATTCATGAGAAATTCAAAGAATGGTCATTCAGGAAGACGCTTCCCTAAAGTAAGCAATGTGAGCAAAGTTAAGCTTAATGGACAATATATGCCAGTTACACTAAGTGTTACCCTCGTGAGTAAGGAATTTTGTTATCCTTGGTATATAAGGATTACCACAAGGCGAGTAAGAGTTATCTATAATGTGAAAAGACGCTAAGGATGAAGAGATAAAACATCTATAGGAAGATCGTCGTAGCACTAAATCTTAGTACTCCCATAAAGGGGAGGGGGGATATGGAGTGATGTGCCATTAAGTCAGAGTTAAGTGGTTCTAGTAACTATGGAATGGTAAAGGAAGAATGAGATAAAAATGAGAAAGGGATGAGATTGCACTTATTTAAATCCTACAGATATGCTACGATTCCAGAACATTACGCAATCACGACGCCAAGGAAAGGAAGTAAAGGTTCCTGCCTGGAAAGTTATTAATAATGTTACACCCCATGTTTTCGTATGTAAAAGTGCGACATAAGTAAATTGATATAAGCTCGGAAATGAGATGTTACATTCCGCATTTTTGTACGATATAGTTTCGTCGTAAGTTAATCGACGTAAGTTCGGGAATTAAGATTATTTTTTGGATAAAATACGGTTCGAGCTATAATACTCGGTATTTATAGACTAGTACCATACAAGGTACCACATGACCATGATACTAAGGTGTATAAAGTGTGTTAAAAGTGAGTAGTATTATAAGTATTTTGATATAATTCTTAATTATGTGGATAATTGGTTAATTATTGGATTAGTGGGGATTAACAAATTACTTAAGATATTTGGTGGATAAGATTATGAGGGACATCACCCCTCAACGTGGCAGCCCTTAAAGATTGATCAAACAAAAATGATGAATCTTATTTCATGAAGCAAGATGGCATATTAAGAGGGATTAGTGGCTTAGTCATCACTTATGTAAGGCCCACACAAATTAAGGTTTAAAGACCTCTCTAAATAACTTAAGCAAAGGGCTTGCATCTCTACAATGAGATGAAGCGTGTTTCGGCAAAATATGGTTTGAATCTCTACAATGAGATGAAGGGGAGTTTCGGCAAAATTATACGAGATTGTATCATGTAATAGCACCGTGAGATGCAATTCTAAGGGAGCAGGGTACAATCTTTCTCAAGAATTTCATACGGATTTTTACCTACTTGGATCCGCCGTTACGTGTTTTGTCACAATTGACGTGTGTTAGAGGGATTGCCAAGAGAATCGACTCAGGTATGTTAAGGCTATCCCTTCTTTCCTTTTGGCATGATCTATACGACACAAACGAAACGAGCAAATGCACAACTTCCATAGATGACTCTATTCATAGAAGTATTAGAGGTGCATATGTTCTTGAATTCCCATGTGTTTTATTATTACATCTTCTGTTCATGGGTCTCAGAAAAATACGTAGGTTGGAAAAAAAGTTTACTTCATGATATTACTCAAAGGCATTATGGTCTTATGACATTCTGAAAGATTTGATTGACGTACTTCTCATGCATTGCATTCATTTATACATGTACATTAACCCATGACCAGATGGCGTTATATACGTATATATATATAGGATATGGGAAAAGGTTACGACGTTATATATGCACCACCACGTGATCAGCTGGTATACGTTATTGATTTGTCCACAATGGCCGAAATGATATGACGAGATGACCTCAAAGGCTTGATGATGTTATGAACACGTGTACCTATACACGACATGACATTCATACGCATATGCATGACACTATAAGTATTTCATGATTTGAAGAGTTATCCAAACTTACATGTCGAGTCTTTTACTCCATGTTTCTCTCATGTCTATTATTTACTGATTTTCTTTCCTTACATACTCGGTACATTATTTGTACTTACGTCCCTTTTGCCTGGGGACACTGCGTTTCATGTTCGCAGGTCCCGATAGATAGGTCGAGATTCCTCCAAGTAGACTATAAGCTCAACAAAAGATGTTGGTGCGCTCCATTTGCCCCGGAGTTGCTTGTTTGGTCAGTATGATTTAGACACATATTGTAGGGTATGGCGGGGCCCTGTCCCGACCTTTATGATAAGTATGTACTGTTAGAGGCTTGTAGACATACGTCATATATACGGATACTTGTATGGCCTTGTCGGACTATATTTTAAGTATATAATGGATCACATAGGCCTTATAGGCCCGTATGTCACATGTATGAGTTTGTATATCAGGTTGGGTCGTTCTATGTCGAATATTCCCTCATGTTTACTCTGGTTATATCATGAAGCCCCTTTTGTCTCACTTACCTATGATGATGTAATAATAAAGATACGTTACCTTGGTACTCGGTTGAATAAGGTACCGCGTGCCCGTCGCGGCCCATCGGCTTGGGTTGTGAGAAAAGTTGTATCAGTGCATTCCGTCCTAGAGAGTCTACAAGCCGTGTCTAGTGGAGTCTTGTTTATGGGTGTGTTGTGCACCACACTTATTAGCAGGAGGCTACTGGGCATTTAGGATTGCCACTCTTTCTTCTTACTCTAGATCGTGTGGTAGAGCTCACTTGTAAGAATTCAGACTCCTAAATTCTATTTTATTCGTAATAAGACGATAACTGCATTGGGAAAGATGGTTGGTAAGAGATATAGTCGTGGAAGAGTTGAGTCAGAGGAACTCGATTTTTGCATCATGCGTATGATGAGTAAATGTGAGGTCTTCAGCAGATCATGCCTGTACTAAAATCTGTAAGGTTCTTGATAAGGAGATTTAAGGCAAGAATATATATATCCACTCTTATGGTAAAAAACAATTAAAGAATCAGAAGGTACAAGTTTCAACAAGTAAAAGAAGCAAGGTGAAGAAGGGTACGACGTACCAAGTTAGTAGAGATGAACATTACCTACAATTCAGGAAGAGAAATATAAGCATTTTGAGTTACCTTCAACAGTAATAGAGATATGTACAATTGGTCACACCCAGTTCAGTCATGCCATATGGGGGCTAACAGGTGTAGTTAAGAGAAGGATGGGATATCAAGATCTGGCTGGGGTTAGGGTAACCCGGATTGGTGAATGGATTGCTTGCGCTAGTTGACATTTTCGAAGGATATTGCGAGTGTGCAAATAGATCTCCTTATGAGACACCCAGATGGTGCACTCTAAAATAGTAGTGTATACGGTAGAAATTGATAGTTCAATTTCACGAGCATCAAGGCATCTCGAGGGTTTCCTGTGATCGACTCCGAGAATTCACGGCGGTCGACTTCGAGATAGTATAAGTAATGACCGGCCCCGAGGCAATGTGAATTAGTGGTCTCGGCGGACCAAGGTGAAGTTCCCAAGGTGCGTACATATAGCTTGTTAAGTCTAGTGGGCTAGTAAAAAGGCGAATCAAGGCATTAAATGTCTTTACCATCCCCATATCTTTGTAATTAATGCATTTGTACTATGTTGGGATTCCCCCTCATATATAAAGGGGATCCTTGTCATTTTGTAAGGATCTGAGGCTTAATACTAAATACACAAGAACATTCTCTCTGCTCTCTAACATATTCTCTTGATTTTACTACTTCATTTATTGCTTATATTTATTGTGTTTTATTTATTGTTTTTCATTTATTGCTTATCATTGATCATAAAGGGCCATCATCATAGCTCTCATAACTGTTATCCCCCTCTCGACTGCCCCGAATCGGCCATCCAGCTCGACCCCAAAGCCTCACAATCGACGGCTCGAGACCCCCGATCTCAACTGTTTGGTTCGACTATCATACCGTTTCTAAGCTATAATCCTGATTTCTAACCTTTTACTTAGAATCTATCGCTTTACAACTGGCATAAAAATAGATCACGTATTTTAGAACCTCATAATCAAATTTAATTGTTATTACCATTTCCATGGTAAAAAGTTTGGCGCCCACCGTGGGGCTAAAACTAATAGTGATTATTTTCTTGCTGGTTTTACTACATAACGCAAGTTATCTTTCACGCTTTTTCTTGTCCATAATCTTCAATTTCAGGTCGAAATGTCTAACTCGGTAAATGGAGGTGAAAACAACAATCTTGAGGACCACGGAGAGAATGGTGTGAATGTTCCAGGTGTTGGTGTACCACCACGAAACCCTGGGAACGCGCCAGAACCAATTACCGTGGACGCGGTCTCGCGCGAGGCCCAACACGTCGATATAAGCTCCCACACCAATAGGAGCGTACATCATGTAGAACAACAAGAAGTCCAAAAAACCCCGACTAGGGAAGAACGGGAGGTTTGCCTTCACGTTATTTTTGAAATGTTGCAGGCACAACAGCTGGCATTGCCCAACTACAAAGTCACCAGAAAACTCCCAGCACGGTAGCACTGGGAACAGCTTCCCCAGCCGAGCAAGTACCGGAAAGATCAAGCGATAACAGATCGGCAACCGACCCCGCCATCGTAAAGATGCTTGAGGATCTCACCAAGAGGATCGAGTTAGACGAGAAAAAGATAGAATACAATGATAAGAAGGTAGAGATCTACAACTCTAGGGTCGACCAAATCCCGAGCACACCCCCGGTCCTGAAGGGTGTAGATTCAAAGAAGTTTGTACAAAAGCCATTCCCGCAGGAAGCTCCTCCGAAGCCTATTCCAAATAAGTTCAGAATGCCCGACCTTCCGAAGTATAACGGAACCTCGGACCCCAACGAGCATGTTACTGCTTACGCCTGTGCGGTGAAAGGCAACGACCTGAGGGACTATGAGATCCAGTCCGTCCTATTGAAGATGTTCGGGGAAGCGCTTTCTAAAGGGGCAATGATGTGGTATCACAACCTGGCCCCAAACTCGATAGATTCATTTGCCATGCTGGCGGATTCTTTCATTAAGGCACATGCTGGTGCCATCAAAGTAGCAACAAGGAAATCCGACGTCTTCAAGATTAAGCAGAGGGAGAATGAGATGCTGCGAGAGTTCGTATCTCGCTTTCAAATGGAACGAATGGAACTACCACCAGTCTCCGACGACTGGGCAGTACAGGCCTTCACTCAAGTTCTAAATGAACGAAGCTCGGTGGCTTCGTAGTGGTTGAAATAGAATCTTGTTGAATATCCCGCCGTGACCTGGTCGGACGTTCACAACTGATATCAATCGAAAATCAGGTTCGAGGACGGCCAAATAGGAGCTCCCTCGGGCTCGGTATACCCAACCAGGCTTCTGGCGAAGGAGCCAAAGCTAAACAAAGAAAGGTACCAGCCATACACTGAAGACAGGAAAAATGCCCCAAGGCGTAACATACCCCACAATGATCGAAGGATGGATCGAGGAAGGAATCCTCGGGGACTCGTCAATAGAGCCGGATTCAATAGGCACACAGGGCCAACGGAGGCGCCTCGCCTGTCGGAATACAACTTCAACGTCGACGTATCAGACATCGTGTTCGCCATCAGTAAAATCAGAGACGCTAGGTGGCCCGGGCCCGTACAATCAGACCCTTCACAAAGGAACCATAACTTAGTGGGTGAATTTTACAACACGCACGAGCACAGGACCGAAGATTGCTGACAACTCCGAGAAGAAGTGGCCCGATTACTCAGCAAAGGTCACCTCCGGGAATTCTTCAGCGACCGAGCCAAAAAATCAGTTCCGGGAAAGAGAGGTGACCAAAAAGAACGAAGTATATGAGCCGCAACATGTCATCCATACATTCTTTTGAGGTGTTCCTGCAGGAATCCGCGGCCAAGAAAGCAAAAACATTCGTCAACAGCTAAAAGCGAACTCGAGGCTCTATCTCAGCCCCACAACGGCGCACTGGTAACTTCTTTTCTTGTAAACACATTTTGAATCAAACATATACTTGTGAATCCAGGTAGCTCAGCCAATATTATCAGGTTGAAGGTGACAGAGCAGCTCAGGCTGCTTAACCAAATTATGCCCGCCTTTTGAAGTCCTGAACGGACTCAACTAGGTGAGTAAAACAACGAAGGTGGAAACCGCCATACCAGTCAATATGGCCGGCACGACCCAAAACACCAGTATCTTCACCGTCAAAGGGGCTGAAAGATAAACAAACAGTGAAATAGCGATAGCCAACTACATCTTCGGTTAAGCCCGACTAAACAAAGCAGAAGACCGTACCGCATCCTCATCACAAGCGACTGAAACATATCGGGGCTCGAAACATCGCCGACACATTCTACACTAAGGTATGACCGTCTCCCTTTTCTTTCAATTACACTCTACGCTAACCTGAGTGCAGGTATCCGATCAAAATGGCCGAAGCACTTCTGGAAGGCCTTAGGTTTCAAAAGCATGCACCGCACTCTTTTCCTTTGACCCAGGTTTTTATCCCAAGAAGGATTTTACCAGCAAGGTTTTTAACAAGGCAACACCCATATGCTACCTAAGGAAGACTCAACAAGTATTCAAGGCTTCTTTTGCAATCGACCTCGAATACTGGGGGGAATCCCCCTGGAAGGCCACCTACTCGAAAAAGCCAAGATACGCCAAATGGGGTCTCGATAGGAAAATGATGTACCGGGCAAAACGGTCGAACGAACCGTGCCCATTGTCACGCCCCCTTTTTTCCCTCCTCGCGCGAAAAGTCCAGGTTTCGACATTTATGGGGGAACAACTCGTTTCCTTTTTGGAATTAGGTATTTGAAGAGTCTCCGCCTAACGGATTACGGTGCGTTAGGGCACCTAGATCGATTAACTCTTGGATTGGTTTGCATTACTAGAGATTTAGGGTAAGGGCTCGAAATAACCTTGAGGGGAAGGTGTTAGGCACCCCTTGCGGTCCACAACGGTGGGTCTCGGCCGAATTTAACTCATGAATTAGTTGAACAAATAGTTTTTAAACACATAATTGCAAATAAGAGCAGGTTGGATATTGTATGACTCAGATAATAGACAAATATTTGAACAAGTTGTATACGTATAAAACAAGGTTTTAAATAGAGGGGATTTGGGAAAGGAGGGTCCTAGGTTGGTTATCCTACAGGATCATCCCACACAATGTCCGGTAAACACTCCTCAATGAAGGGCTACACGTGATATTAGCGCGTAGTCATCATATCCCATATCTACCCTTCCCACCCCCTTAGTGGTTATTAAAGCGAGTGTTGGTTAGCGATCTCTATTGCGTGCTGTTACCCGTCCCTTCTTAATGGTCCTAGAGAAAATTTAAGACCCCTATCTATAGGCAGTTCTAGACAGACCCCAAAGGTTTAAAGGAGAAAATGCTAAGGCGACAGGAAAGAACAAATAGGACCTTAGCACATAAGGCATAAAAGAAGCAATTAGAAGCTCAAGTTTACCTCCACAAACAACACACATAAGCAGCACAACTCAAACACAAATAAGAGCCATATTGTTAAACGGTATCCTAAGACATGATGTCTAAGTGAATATCAAGACGTAGAAGATAGGCGGTTTGTTTTATAAACTCAGAAGTATGGACCTATCAGTTTGCCTACTGATTTTAAGCCTGTTAAATCAGAACAACATTAAGTAGCAGAAATAGTTTCAAAGTTGTAGGATTTGAAAACGCCCTATAGGCTTGCCTATACGCTGAATAGTAGTGTCCTAAGAGCATGATAACTACGTTTGATATTGTAAAACAGTGGGCAGATTTTAAAACATACTCTTGAGTTCCTATAGGCATGCTTTCTAATAGTAAATTAGAGCAGTACTCAGAATTCATTTCAGGGAAAACAAACCACTAATTAGAGGCAGGGATTAGCCTCATGCAAATAGGGAGGCGGGGATTAGCCTCATGCATGTGTAGAGGCATGGATTAGCCTCATGCAAATAGGGAGGCAGGGATTAACCTCATGCAAGTATGGAGTCAGGGATTAGACTTATGCAAATAGGGAGGCAGGGGTTAGCCTCATGCAAAACGGGAGGCAAGGATTAACCTCATCCAAGTATGGAGTCAGGGATTAGACTCATGCAAATAGGGAGGCAGGGATTAGCCTCATGCAAATGGGGAGGCAAGGATTAACCTCATGCAAGTATAGAGTCAGGAATTAGCCGCATTCAAATAGGGAGGCAGGGATTAGCCGCATGCAAGTATGGAGTCAAGGATTAGACTCATGCAAATAGGGAGGCAAGGATTAGCCTCATGCAAATAGGGAGGCAAGGACTAGCCTCATGCAAATATGGGGGACAGGGATTAGTCCCATGCAAAGAGCGAGTATCAACTAAGAGTAGTGTATGTCTTAGTTGGAGATATATTCAGTGTTTGATGGCCGGATGGATAATGAATTTGCTTTGTGTATATATGTTTGCGAGCATTATCGTTACGTCAAATGTGCCTGCGTTTAAAGAAAAGTTGTAAGTTTTGTGGGGAGAGTTTGGTTCGTGCTTCTGTCCGCTGGCCTAGCTTTGCTCCATCCTAGAAGCCCCTTTCGAGTTCCCCTAGGTAACACCTGACTAGTAAGGAAATAGAGTTTTCGATAATATGCAATGATTGATAAAAATAGAGTCGTTTTAGAAACGTATTGATATATCAAGTAGTTTTGGATGAACCAGTGACTGTAACATGTCTCAAAGGCATTGCAGCTCTCTTATGGAATTTTGAGGGTCCTCCTCAAAATTCTGCCCCAGTTCGATAGATGATCTTTTGACCGTTGGCGAATTATAGGCCTTGTTGAACCTTCTTCGGAATTTTGAGAATCCTTCTTAAAATTCTGCCCCAGTTTCTTAACCAATTTCTGATTTTCTGGCATGCGCTGGCGTCGGCTGGACTTGCTCCGGAATTTTGAGGGTCCTCCTCAAAATTCTGCCCCAGTTTCTGATCTTGGGGGGAAATGGAAATTTTATTACGATATGACCGAACCCATAAGGCTGCTTACGTATCCCCTCTTAAACGGGAATCAGGTCAAGCGTAGTTCAATTACATCAAATGAAAAAATGTAAAATAGCTAAGCATAGTATCTCTTGAGTGCGTCTGAATTGATTGGCTTTGGCCAGATTTCTCCGTCCATTTCTGCAAGTATGAGTGCTCCTCCTGTCAGCACCCTATGGACCATGTACGAACCCTGCCAGTCGGGACAGAATTTCCCTTTGGCTTCATCTTGATGCGGGAAGAGTTTCTTCAATACCATCTGCCCTGGTGCGAATTGTCTTGGTTTGACTCTTTTGTTGAAAGCTCTAGACATTCTGTTCTGGTAAAGTTGGTCGTGACATACTGCGTTCATCTTCTTTCAATAGATAAAGGCCGATTGTTCATAGCGACTCCTTATCCACCTTGCATCGCTGAGTTCAGCTTCCTGTAGGATTCTTAAAGAAGGAATCTCCACCTCGGCTGGGATGACAGCCTCGGTACTATAAACCAGCATGTAGGGAGTTGCCCCGGTTGATGTGCGAACCGTGATGCGGCACCCCAATAGAGCAAAGGGTAACTTCTCCTGCCATTGTTTATGGTTCTTTACCATTTTCCTCAGTATCTTCTTAATGTTTTTGTTAACGGCTTCTACGGCTCCATTCATCTGAGGTCTGTAGGTTGTGAAATTCTTGTGCTTGATTTTGAAAGCTTTGCACATAGCTTTCATTAGATCACTGTTGAGATTGTTGGCATTATAATTAATAATGGACTCGAGAACTCCGAATCGGCAGACAATACGATCCTTGATAAAATCTGCGACGACTTTCTTGGTTACGGCTTTGTAAGATGCAACTTCCACCCATTTTGTGAAATAATCAATGGCTACCAGAATAAACCTGTGTCCATTTGAAGCAGTGGGCTTAATTGGACCAATAATATCCATTCCCCAGGCGGCGAATGGACAAGGTGAACTTGTTGCATTGAGCTTGTTCGGCGGCACTTTTATCATATCGGCATGCACTTGACATTGAAAGCATTTGCAAATATACCAGATGCAATCTGTCTCAATGGTCATCCAAAGTAAGCTGCCCTGAGTATCTTCTTAGCCAAGACGAAACCATTCATGTGCGGGCCACAAGTCCCGGCATGCACCTCCTCAGGTAGCTTACAAGCTTCCTTTGCGTTGACACACCTTAGTAATCCCAAATCAGGAGTTCTTCTGTACAAGTATCCTCCGCTGTGGAAGAAATGATTTGACAATCTCCGGAGTGTGCGTTTCTGAGTGTGATTTGCATGCTCCGGGTATTCTCCTTTTGATAAGTACTCTTTTATGTCATGAAACCAAGGCTTTCCATCTGCTTCCTCCTCGACATGAGCACAATATGCCGGCTGATTATGGATCCTCACCGGAATGGGATCAATGTAATTCTTATCTGGATGTTGTATCATAGATGACAAGGTAGCCAATGCGTCAGCAAACCCATTCTTAATTCTGGGCACATGTCGGAATTCTATCTTCATAAACCTCTTTCTCAATTCCCCCACATGGTGCAGATATGGCAATATCTTGGAATTCTTGGTGGTCCACTCTCCTTGTACCTGCTGCACAAGCAAATCTGAATCACTGATCACCAGCAACTCCTGAACGTCCATGTCGACTGCCATATTGAGCCCTAGTATGCAAGCTTCATGCTCTGCCATGTTGTTGGTGCAGGGAAATCTGAGTTTAGCAGATACCGGATAATGCTGACCCATTTTTGATACTAAAACTGCTCCAATGCCTACTCCTTTGAAATTTGCAGCCCCGTCAAAGAACATCCTCCATCCGTCATATGGTTCGATAATGTCTTCTCTTACGAATGATACTTCTTCATCAAGAAAATACATTTTCAAAGGTTCGTATTTTCCTCCCACCGGATTTTTAGCAAGACGATCTGCCAATGCTTGTCCTTTGACAGCCTTTTGAGTTACATAGACGATATCAAACTCACTTAGTAGTATTTTCCATTTAGCCAACTCCCCAGTAGGCATGGGCTTCTGAAATATGTACTTCAGAGAGTCCATTCTGGATATGAGGTATGTAGGGTAGGCATAGAAGTAATGCCTCAATTTGTGGGCTGTCCAGGTCAAAGCACAGCAAGTGCGTTGAAGCAGAGAATACCGTGCTTCATATGGTGTGAACTTCTTACTCAAGTAATATATGGCTTGCTCTTTTCTTCCTGTCTCGTCATGTTGTCCCAAAACACATCCGAAGGCTGCATCTAATACAGATAAATAGAGTAGCAAAGGTCGTCCTGGTTCTGGCGGGACCAGAACTGGTGGTGTGGACAGGTACTCCTTGATCTTACCAAAAGCTTTTTGACAATCCTCCGTCCAGCTTGTTTCAGCAATATTCATGCAAAGAGGGACATTGCTTAGTCCCATGCAGATGGGGAGGCAAGGATTAAGCTCATGCAAGTGTGGAGGCAGGGATTAGCCTCATACAAATAGGGAGGCAGGGATTAGCCTCATGCAAGTATGGAGTCAGGGATTAGACTCATGCAAATAGGAAGGCAGGGATTAGACTCATGCAAATAGGGAGGCAGGGATTAGCCTCATGCAAATGAGGAGGCAAGGATTAGCCTCATGCAAGTATTGAGTCAGGGATTAGACTCATGCAAATAGGGAGGCAGGGATTAGCCTCATGCAAGTGTAGAGGCAGGGATTAGCCTCATGCAAATAGGGAGGCGGGGATTAGCCTCATGCAAGTGTAGAGGCAGGGATTAGCCTCATGCAAATAGGGAGGCGGGGATTAGCCTCATGCAAGTGTAGAGGCAGGGATTAGCCTCATGCAAATAGGGAGGCAGGGATTAACCTCATGCAAGTATGGAGTCAGGGATTAGACTTATGCAAATAGGGAGGCAGGGATTAGCCTCATGCAAATGGGGAGGCAAGGATTAACCTCATGCAAGTATGGAGTCAGGGATTAGACTCATGCAAATAGGAGTCAAGGATTAGCCTCATGCAAATAGGGAGGCAAGGACTAGCCTCCTGCAAATATGGGGGACAGAGATTAGTCCCATGCAAAGAGCGAGTATCAAATAAGAGTAGTGTATGTCTTAGTTGAGATATATTCAGTGTTTGATGGCCGGATGGATAATGAATTTGCTTTGTGTATATATGTTTGCGAGCGTTATTGCTACGTCAAATGTGCCTCCGTTTAACGAAAAGTTGTAAGTTTTGTGGGGGGAGGTTGGTTCGTGCTTCTGCCCGCTGGCCTAGCTTTGCTCCATCCTAGAAGCCCCTTTTGAGTTCCCCTAGGTAATACCTGATTGTTATGGAAATAGAGTTTTTAAAAATATGCAATGATTGATAAAAATAGAGTCGTTTTAGAAACGTATTGATATATCAAGTAGTTTTGGATGAACCAGTGACTGTAACACATCTCAAAAGCATTGCAGCTCTCTTATGGAATTTTGAGGGTCCTCCTCAAAATTTTGCCCCGGTTCGGTAGATGATCTTTTGACCGTTGGCGTATGATAGGCCTTGCTGAACCTTCTTCGGAATTTTGAGAATCCTTCTAAAAATTCTGCCCCTGTTTCTTAACCAATTTCTGATTTTCTGGCATGCGCTGGCGTCGGCTGGACTTGCTCCGAAATTTTGAGGGTCCTCCTCAAAATTCTGCCCCAGTTTCTGATCTTGGGGGGAAATGGAAATTTTATTATGATATGACCAAACCCATAAGGCTGCCTACGTATCCCTTCTTAAACGGGAATCCGGTCAAGCGTAGTTCAATTACATCAAATGAAGAAATGTAAAATAGCTAAGCATAGTATCTCTTGACTGCGTCTGAATTGATTGGCTTTGGCCAGATTTCTCCGTCCATTTCTGCAAGTATGAGTGCTCCTCCTGTCAGCACCCTATGGACCATGTACGGACCCTGCCAGTCGGGACAGAATTTCCCTTTGGCTTCATCTTGATGCGGGAAGATTTTCTTCAATACCAGCTGCCCTGGTGCGAATTGTCTTGGTTTGAATCTTTTGTTGAAACCTCTAGACATTCTGTTCTGGTAAAGTTGGTCGTGACATATTGCGTTCATCCTCTTTGCATAGAAAAGGGCCGATTGTTCATAGCGACTCCTTATCCACCTTGCATCGCTGAGTTCAGCTTCCTGTATGATTCTTAAAGAAGGAATCTCCACCTCAACTGGGATGACAGCCTGAGTACTATAAACCAGCATGTAGGGAGTTGCCCCAGTTGATGTACGAACCGTGGTGCGGTACCCCAATAGAGCAAAGGGTAACTTCTCATGCCATTGTTTATGGTTCTTTACCATTTTCCTTAGTATCTTCTTAATGTTTTTGTTGGCGGCTTCTACGGCTCCATTCATCTGAGGTCTGCAGGCTGTGAAATTCTTGTTCTTGATTTTGAAAGCTTTGCACATAGCTTTCATTAGATCACTGTTGAGATTGTCGGCATTATCAGTAATAATGGACTCGGGAACTCCGAATCGGCAGACAATGCGATCCTTGACAAAATCTGCGACGACTTTCTTGGTTACAGCTTTGTAAGTTGCAGCTTCCACCCATTTTGTGAGATAATCAATGGCTACCAGAATAAACCTGTGTCCATTTGAAGTTGTGGGCTTAATTGGACCAATAACATCCATTCCCCAGGCGGCGAATGGCCAAGGTGAACTTGTTGCATTGAGCTTGTTCGGCGGCACTTTTATCATATCGGCATGCACTTGACATTGAAAGCATTTGCAGATATATTAGATGCAATCTGTCTCCATGGTCATCCAAAAGTAACCTGCCCTGAGTATCTTCTTAGCCAAGACGAAACCATTCATGTGCGGGCCACAAGTCCCGGCATGCACATCCTCAAGTAGCTTAGAAGCTTCCTTTGCATCGACACACCTTAGTAAACCCAAATCAGGAGTTCTTCTGTACAAGTATCCTCCACTGTGGAAGAAATGATTTGACAATCTCCGGAGTGTGCGTTTCTGAGTGTGGTGTGCATGTTCCGGGTATTCTCCTTTTGATAAGTACTCTTTTATGTCATGGAACCAAGGCTTTCCATCTGCTTCCTCCTCGACATGAGCACAATATGCCGGGTGATTATTGATCCTCACCGGAATGGGATCAATGTAATTCTTATCTGGATATTGTATCATAGATGACAAGGTAGCCAATGCGTCAGCAAACTCATTCTGAATTCTGGGCACATGTCGGAATTCTATCTTCGTAAACCTCTTTCTCGATTCCCGCACATGGTGCAGATATGGCAATATCTTGGAATTCTCGGTGGTCCACTCTCCTTGTACCTGGTGCACAAGCAAATCTGAATCACTGATCACCAGCAACTCCTGAACGTCCATGATGACTGCCATGTTGAGCCCTAGTATGCAGGCTTCATATTCTGCCATGTTGTTGGTGCAGGGAAATCTGAGTATAGCTGATACCGGATAATGCTGACCCGTTTCTGATACCAAAACTGCTCCAATGCCCACTCCTTTGAAATTTGCAGCCCCGTCAAAGAACATCCTCCATCTGTCATATGCTTCGGTAATGTCTTCTCTTACGAATGATACTTCTTCATCAGGAAAATACATTTTCAAAGGTTCGTATTCTCCTCCCACCGGATTTTTAGCAAGATGATCTGCCAATGCTTGTCCTTTGACCGCCTTTTGAGTTACATAGACGATATCGAACTCACTTAGTTGTATTTGCCATTTAGCCAACTCCCCAGTAGGCATGGGCTTCTGAAATATGTACTTCAGAGGGTCTATTCTGGATATGAGGTATGTAGTGTAGGCACAGAAGTAATGACTCAATTTCTGGGCTTTTCAGGTTAAAGCACAGCAAGTGCGTTGAAGCAGAGAATACCGTGCTTCTTAAGGTGTGAACTTCTTACTCAAGTAATATATGGCTTGCTCTTTTCTTCCTGTCTCGTCATGTTGTCCCAAAACACATCCGAAGGCTCCATCAAATACAGATAAATAGAGTAGCAAAGGTCGTCCTGGTCTGGCAGGACCAGAACTGGTGGTGTGGACAGGTACTCCTTGATCTTACCAAAAGCTTTTTGACAATCCTCCGTCCAGCTTGTTTCAGCATCCTTCCTCAGCATCTTAAAGATGGGTTCACATATGACTGTGGGCTGTGCTATGAAGCAACTGATATTGTTGAGACGTCCTAAGAAGCTCATCACATCCTTTTTGCTCTTGGGTGGTGGTAACTCCTGAATAGCCTTGACTTTAGACAGATCCAGTTCGATCCCTCGATGACTGACGATGAATCCCAGTAACCTTCCTGCAGGAACTCCGAATGCACACTTTGCGAGGTTCAATTTCAAATCGTACCGCCTTAGCCTGTCAAAGAACTTTCTCAGATCCGCTATATGATCTGCGGCCTTCTTGGATTTGATAATGACATCTTCCACATACACCTCTATTTCTTTGTGTATCATATCATGGAAGATGGTTGTCATGGCTCTGGTGTAAGTGGCCCCAGCATTCTCCAGACCGAATGGAATCATCTTGTAACAGTATACACCCTACGGTGTGATGAAAGCTATCTTCTCTGCATCTTCTTTATCCATCCAAATCTGGTGATAACCCGCGAAGCAATCTACAAAGGATTGGAGTTCATGCTTGGCGCAGTTATCGATCAGGATGTGTATATTCGGCAGCGGGAAGTCGTCCTTGGGACTTGCTCTGTTCAAATCCCGATAGTCAACACATATTCTGACTTTCCCGTATTTCTTCGGAACTGGCACAATGTTAGCTAACCAGGTTGGATATTCAACCACCCTGAGAACTTTGGCTTTGATCTGCTTGGTAACTTCCTCCTTGATTTCCAGGCTCATGTCTGGTTTGAACCTTCTAAGTTTCTATTTTACTGGCGGACACATGGGAATAGTGGGCAACTTGTGAGCCACTATGGATATGATCAGATCGGTCATGTCATCATATGACCATGTGAAGATGTCCTCATACTCTTTTAGTAAATGAATGTACTCTTTCTTCTCTGTTGGTGACAAGTGAATGCTGATGCAGGTCTCCTTGACGTTCTCGGTGTCTCTCAAATTTACTGCTTCAGTCTCGTCCAGATTGGACTTAGGCTTATTCTCAAAATTTTCAACCTCCCTGACAATTTCCTCGGGTATCTCATCTTCTTCCTCTGAATCACTATTCTGATGTTGCGTTGCCTCATTACATGTCACAGTCACTGGTTCATCAGGAAAAGTAATAATAACACTTTAGGTATGCTGGTGATGCCAGTATGTGCGAATCAACCTCAGGGGATGGGAATGATCAAAATAAAGGAAAAACAAAGGTAAACAAGTCAGTAAGGCTTCTAAAATGTTTGCAGTATTTAAACACATATTGCGGGAATGTAAATTCGCGTCCTAATTTGGGAGCCTCGTTGTGCCCGAGGTAGGCCTAGCAACAAATAGATTTGGAGAACCTTTTATGCCAATAAATGCTTCATTTCATAATATAAAAATCGACGAATCCCAAAACGACACTAAGATAAAGAAATTAAGTCACTACTAGCACTTGGCCTTATATGAAAAGCAAGTAAACCTAATCTATTTGGTCTCGGAAGGACTTTCTTCAGGCTGAATGCTCTTGTCGATCAAATCCCCCAGTTCGCGTAGGCTCATTAGTAAGAATGCCTTTGCCAAATGTCCTCCTTTGTTTCCCTCAGTGTTCTGGCAGTCAGTGACTCTCTTCCTCACTTTCCCTTCCAATTCTATCAGACTGTATTCCAGATATTCCAGCTTTTCGCTAGTCTTGACGGCCCACTCTTTCCATTCATTGATTTGGTCACTTGATGGAAGATTCCTCCACCAGTAAAGCAAGAGTGAGGGTATGCTAACCATATCAAAGCTGGGGACCTCGTTTCTCATTTTCTGCAAAACAAAAGGGTTAAGCCACCCCCACCAGACTCGACTATTTATACATTTACGATCAGCATATCGGCATTTAGTTCTCCAAATTAATGCACAGAACGTGGATGTGTCTGTTGAGATTACGGAAAACCCGATGGACTTTTGGATAAGGCTTATCTTAAAGGATCATAATGTGGACATCATATTGACCCGACTAGGTTGACCATGATGCATGCACAATTTGACCAGAGTGAGGCTACTATGTGGTTTTAGACTGGTACCCTCAAGCGGACAACTTGAGAGGGAAGGCACGGAACCGTCGACTACACCGCTGATCGACTGGTTTTGCCGCAAATAATCCTTTCCGAATTTAAGGGTAATAAATAAGAAGAGCGCAACCACTCATTAAGCGTTGCTATAGGATTTGATACGCACGAGTGGAATATGATGTGGAGCATGATTTATGCCGCAATTAATGACATGTAGTCAAGTATTTGCACGTAGAAAAAATAAATGCGGCATTTAAATAATTGAAAGACAGTTACGGAAAAAAAACAAGGAGACACGTTAGTTTCAGGGATAAAGAACCATAAATGCTTAAAAGAAAATGACATTTAAATTCAAATAAGGGAGAAGGGTGCGGGATGAAGCATACTTGGACTAATTCGTAAATAGATAAGTTCGTTATGGTAAGAGCCTAAAAGGTATCCCCAGGAGAGTCGTCATGCTGTCGCACCCCCTTTTTTCCCTCCTCGCGGGGAAAGTTCGGGTTTCGACATTCATGGGGGAACAACTTGTTTCCTTTTTGGAATTGGGTATTTGAAGAGTCACCACCTAACGGATTACGGTGCGTTAGGGCACCTAGATCGATTAACTCTTGGATTGGTTTGCATTACTAGAGATTTAGGGTATGGGCTCGAAATAACCTTAAGGGAAAGGTGTTAGGCACCCTTGCAGTCCACAACGGTGCGTCCCGGTCGAACTTAACCCATGAATTAGTCGAACAAATAGTTTTTAAACACATAATTGCAAACAAGAGCAGGTTGGATATTGTATGACTCAGATAATAGACAAAGATTTGAACAAGTTGTATACATATAAAACAAGGTTTTAAAAAGAGGGGATTTGGAAAGGAGGGTCCTAGGTTGGTTAGCCTACAGGATCATCCCACACAATGTCCGGTAAACACTCCTCAATGAGGGGCTACATGTGACATTAGCGCGTAGTCATCATATCCCATATCTACCCTTCACACTCCCTTAGTGGTTATTAAAGAGAGTGTTGGTTAGCGATCTCTATTGCGTGCTGTTACCCGTCCCTTCTTAATGGTCCTGGAGAAAATTTAGGACCTCTACCTATAGGCAGTTCTAGACAGACCCCTAATGTTTAAAGGAGAAAATACTAAGGCGAAAGGAAAGAACAAATAGGACCTTAGTTCCTATAGACATGCTTTCTAATAGTAAATTAGAGCAGTACTCGAAAGAATTTATTTCAGGGAAAACAAACCACTAATTAGACCAGTTTCGAAGTAAACTAATCATGAACTGGATTGACTTATTTAAACTAAACTGATTTTTTTAGATTTATATGCAGAATTTCTGATGTTGTTCCCTGTGATATCTAGTTGTTTATGAACTTATAGGCATGATTTCTAGCAGAAATAAATGTAAACGACCATTGGAACAGAAACTTGAACTTGATTACATGCTTAAGTATGATATCTATTTGTGAAGTTGATTGTAAAACCTGTAGGCATGATGTCTAGCATAGTGAGGCAAACATAGCAAATATATGAAATCCTATAGGCATGGTTTCTAACATAGTAGGGCAGACATAGCAAATATGAGATCCTATAGGCATGGTTTATACCCATATTACCCCACAAATATGTAACTACCCACCCCTTTTACTAATCACCCCAATATTCGTTTACAAATTATTACAAACCAGATGAATGAATTACATAGATAAAGAAAAAAGAAGAAGTTACACTATAGGGAGCCTGAAGCAGGCCCAAGTGATTTCCCCAAACCTCCAATAGCCTCAATTGCCAATTTCAAAGACAATATCATTGTCTAGGTGCGTCAGAGTTCCCTAAGGATCTCAAGGATCCCGGGCAGTGCTCACACCTAGACTTTGTAACCAAATTGAGAAAGTGCAGTGTGGAAGGGCCAGCCTCAGTGTGCCAGAGTTCAGAGGGTTCTCAAAAGGATCCAAGGCAGTACACACACTAGAGGGGGCAGAACCTAGGGACTTAGGAATAGAGTGAGAGTGCTTGACATAGTTTGAAAGGGTTTCAGTAGGAAAACAGTGTAAAAAAGACTTAGTTGAAATAACTTTGTGAGCATGGAAGTTGTTGGGAAAACAACTTTTGAAAAATAGTGGTGTAATTAAACAAACAGCAGGTAAGTCAAACAAGTTCAGCAATACTCAAATAACAGTCCTCCATACAGGGGAATGGGAATTGGGGACATATAGAGCACATAGTATAAGGAACATAGCAGTTCTTGTGAGGTTTAGGGGATTAGGGGATAGCTATTGGTACCAATACAGTAATAGCTTCAGAAATAATCATAGAATCAACCTTTTAAAGTGACAGATCAGTTTGCACAACTGGATAACAAGTAGACAAGCATTCAAAGTAAGGTAGAGTCATGTTGAGACAGACTACTAGGGGAGGGGGTAGAACATGTTCTGAAAAGCCCTAAGAAGGTTAGACTAGCATGCTAGATGAAGCAGTAATGTAAACATGGCAATTACATGTTGAACAACAGAACCATAGATAGAAACAAACTAGAAACATGATAAACTAAAGTAGTAAAAGAAACATATTGGTTTCGAGACTTGAATTGAAATCAGAACATACCAGTAGAGAGATGGTAAACACAAAGTGAGGAATAGGAAAGCACAATAGTTAGCCTTGGCTTGCAGCTGGCTAACTCAGAATGATAGCAAGTGACCAAAGAGGCAACAAAAAAGTTTTGAGTGTGAGAGAGCTTTTTTTTTGACCCATGTGTTCGTGTCTTTGTGTTAATGAGAGAGTGTGTACATACAGTAGTTCGAAACTAGGTAAAATAAGGCAAGAATCACAATAGTATAGTAATTATGGAACTGAGAACCAATTAGAGCAAAATTAGTACAAGTACTCCCTTAATTTAAGGGAATCAGTTCAAACGGTAAGAACAAGTAACAAATAAGGAAAGAAATCAATGTACGACCAATAAGGAAAGATTTCAAATATAGTAAGTATAGGGTAAACAATTAGGGCTAAGTTCAGAAAAACTCTAATTAAGGAGATAGTCAGTAAGAATAAAGCACCAATGCAGACAAGGTAGGCGAATCAATCAAATTGAATAGAAAGGGTTGGAATCAAAGGTTAAAAGGGAGGTCATCCAATCAAACCATGAAACAGGGGATCCAGAATCAATCAAAGAGAAAGTCATGAGTCAGCGTTTAGCATATAATAGAGTAAGATAAGAATAACCAGACATAGCAAGCAAAGAGGCAAGTCTTGAACAGTCAAGATGAACACAAACACATAGAGTTGATGTAACCTAGGCTAAGAAACTCAGTAGAAACATATTCGAGGCGAGATAGTCACAGAAACTCAAACGAGAACCGGCCAGTCACAAAACTCAAACGAAGAAACCTAGAAAATTAGGGCTTTCAACATAGACGAGTTAAAGATGTAGTAAAATCATAGAATCAGTCAAAATACGCAAGAAATAGAAGTTTAAACACAAAGAATCAGTTAAACAAGGTTTTAAAAGAAGTTTCGAAACCCTAATTTTTAGAAGAAGGTGAAAAACACTTGAAATCAATGATTCTTTTAAAGAGTTCCAAGGACAATGTAAAATATTAAAGAAAATAACTCAAATCGTCCTAGATCTGTACAGATCTAGGAGGATAGAAAATAAATTAGGGTTTCGAAAGACGCCCATATAGAGATGAAGAACCTGCTTAGAAAACCCAAGGATCGTTGCAAATACAGCGTGAGTTTGCTTGAAATCACATTGGAGTAGCCAAGAACAGGCAAGTGACGAACCCTAGATGCAAGTTGGCATGGCCCTGGGCCCTGAAGACCTTAGAGAAGGCAAGCATGGCATGAGAGAAGCCATTGGAGGTTCAAGAGACGATGAGAGGTCACCGGAGATAGCCGGAGATGGGAAGTCGGCCGTTGAAGACTAGGGTTAGGTTGAGAGTGTTTTGAGAGAGGAGAGGATCTTAGGGCGGCGGATGCGGGAAAATGGTTAGGGTTGGGGGGTCGTTTGGAATAAAAAAGGCAAGACTGAACGAGGGCAGTTGATCTTTTGGATCAACGGCCAGGATTTGACGGGTTTTGGGTCGGGTAGGTGCATTTAGGGCCTGGGTCGGGTTATTTAATCCGAAATTGAGCTGGGGTATTGGATTTAATTGAGGCTAAAATTGAAATGCAATTTTAAATAGCCAATTTATCCCCATATAATTTATAATAAATAATAGATAATTTCTAAAAAATAATTTCGTGTACTAAAATGATTTAAAATAGATATTTAACATTTTAAAAATATAGAAGATCAATTTTACGCATATAAATGTAATTATACATTAACATGGCTAATATTGCAATTTTATGCAAATTAGCTTTAAAAATGTAAAGTGCAATTATAAAAATGCACTAAAAGTATTTTGGCATATATATAGAATTTAGATGACTAAATTACCACAACAACGATTTGAGGGATAATTATTGGGGATTTTATGAGTAACAGGGGAGGAAATAAATCAATTTAAAATCTTATAAAATTATAGAAAAATTACAAAAACCTTGTGCATGCTTATATATGCATATATATGCTATTTTGAAAGTATTTATGCATATTAAAAATATATAGGGAAAAATTGGGTATCAACACCCATGTAGAATCACTGAGCCCCTGACAGCGAAGTTATGTATGCTTATACCAAGTAATTAAAGAACACTTCCCAAGAGCATTTTGCGTTTCAAAGAAGCTCGGTATTTTTTTATAAAAAATAGCTCCTCTGCCAAAAATTCTCGAACACTCGGGGACTGGCGTCAACGATTCAAAACCTGAATGACCTCCGGGTCAGAGCTCCAAACTCATAAGCCCTCAACGAGGCAACATCAAAGTCACAAAACGGCTCCAAAGCCGGAAGCGCCCCGAACACTCGGGGACTGGCATCAAAATCTCAAAGATTGCACGGCCTCCGGGTCGGAAACTCCGAAATCGTAAGCCCTCAATGAGGCAATACCAAGTTTACAAGTAATGGTTCCCAAACCAAGGATCTCTCGATGACTCGAGGACTGTCGCCAATCGCCACTTATCAAAAACCCGAGGCCATAAGACCCCAAGCGGGCAGACTCGGTCTGGTAAGACCTATATAAGGCAACAACAATATCTGTAAGACCTCAAGCAAGGCATGAAGCACACTTGTACCAAGTGGAAATATCTGTAAGACCTCAAGCAAGGCGTGAACCATACTTGTACCAAGTACCAAAACTGTAAGACCTCAAAGGCATGTAAAACTTGTAAGACCTTACTAAAGGCATAAACCCGATCTCAAAGTTAAGTCAATATATCGAACTTGTAAGACCCCGAAAAGGCATACCCTCGATATAGACGCCGAAACTACTTCACTCGAGACTAAAAGGCTCCGGCAAAACACAAATGACTACGGTCACAAGGCTGTACCAGCCAACTAATCCGACTCGAGGACGCCCGACCGTCGCTACAAAATCACAGGCCTTCAATTACTTCGAATCTACTTCGAAAAGAACCGGTTAAACAGGCTACCCTCGACATAGGCAAAAGAGCTTCGACCATGTCAGCTCCAAATTACAGGCTTCGAGCTACTCAGCCACCGAGCCAAACCTCTCGAGGTGCTCGATCATCGCCATATAACGAATCATAATCGAGGTTTTTATCAAACCGTCGAAGAGTTAGGCAAACACAATCTCAAAAATCCTTAATGAGGGAAAAATAAAGTCTATACTAAAGGTCGTAGCGACCTAAAGCGTAAGAGTCGTTGTCGCTAGCTCACACAAAAGGTCACATCAACCCAAAGCGTAAGAGCCATTGTCGCCAGCTCACACAAACGGTCGCACCGACCCAAAGCGTAAGAGCCACTATCGCCAACTTGAAATTCAAAAACTTGAGGGTCGAATGAGCTCAAGCCGACACCCGACTCGGAGACTGAACCCAAAACAATTGACCAAACATGCCTAAGAGCACAAGCATAAGAGCTCGAATGCCAGCTCACACAAAAGGTCACATCGACCCAACGCGTAAGAGCCATTGTCGCCAGCTCACATAAACGGTCGCACCGACCCAAAGCGCAAGAGCCACTATCGCCAGCTTGAAATTCCAAAACTTGAGGGTCGAATGAGCTCGAGCCGACACCTAACTCGGAGACTGAACCCAAACAGTTGACCAAGCATGCCTACGAGCACAAACATAAGAGCTCGAATGCCAGCTTATTCTAAAAGGTCGCATCGGCCAAACGCGTAAGAGCCTACGGGCCAGCCCAATGAGCCTCAGGGCCATATTATGGATCTAACGATTCCTTCTAACTCAAAGACCAGTTCATCTGGCTAAATTCAAGGCAAAAAGAAATGCAAGAGGAATAAAACCATGAGGCTTCGTTTTACACATATACGCGAGAAATTACAAGCTCCATTTGCAACGTACTTTGAAAGTACTATATACAGAAATAGAAAAAGAAACCTACGTTCCCCTTAGGGACTATGGCCCGTCGGCCACATCCTCTCTATCTTCGGCATCGGATAAAAGGAATTTAGCATCATATTCCTCCGCCTTCGCTTGCTTTATTTCTTCCGAGAGGTCGAAGCCCCTGGCATGCATTTCCTTGAGGGTTTTCCTTCGAGATTTACACCTGACATACTCCTTATTGCAGCTCTTACGGTCGAGGGCCCTTCTCAGCTCAGCTCTAGCATCAGCAGCACCCTTCAAATAGACCGCCACTTTCTGGTCGGCCTTAGTACGACTCATTACTGGCTCGACCCTGGCGTCCACAACCTCGGCCTTCGCCTTCAAAAGCTCAGACTCGAACCCTGTAACCGTATTCGCTCGGACAAGATCGTTTGCACGAGCGTTCCGGAGTTGTCCCTCGAGGGCAGAAGCCTTAGCCAAAGCATCCTCCTTGGTCGCAACTTGGGCATTTACCTAAGCCCTCAACTCGTCAGACTCACGTTTGACCCGGCCAACTTCGCCCAAAGTCGCTTCAGCTCCTCCGTTTTGCTCTCCAACTGAAATATCAAAGTATTAATATCCGAAAGTGGAAGCGGGAACATACAATGGCATAAAGTGCAGGTTACTGTCTTTCGAGGCGGCTTTCGTAGTTCCGAATTCGATCCGCCTCGCACCGCAGATATACCAGCTCATCTTCCTTTTTCATACAAAGGAGCCTAAGGGATTTCCCCCTATCCAAAGCTTTTCGCAGCCTGGCCTCACGGCAAGGAAACTCGGACTTAAGCTTGTCGAAGGCCTGCAAAAGAAAAACTCGATAAGAAAGGGAGGGCGCAAAACCAAAAGAAGCCTATACCAGCTACCAAAGCTTACCATAGAGCTAAGCCGCTGAGCTTCACCATAGGTCGAGCCTACGTCCGATGGAATAGTTTGCTCCGAAGTGCCGGTAGGAGAAAAGGAAGGCGCCTGATTACCCTTGTCCCTCGAAGTACCTTCGATGGGAACAGGAAATGTTTTTTCAAAAACAGAAGCCATCAAAGTTGGAAGCTCGGCCGACTCGTCTCTTTTTAGCCTCAGAGGAGGACTTGGCCCACCACGAGCGTCCTGGCACCTCGAAGGTTCTTTCCTTTTATGATCGATCCTCGGCCCCGAGGCTGGCAATCTCTCCTCCTCCCCCAAGGGACAGGACCTCATCTCAGAAAAATCTTCGGCACCTGGCGGCAGAGTTAGCACGCTAAAAAGAAATCACCTTTTCTGAGGAAATGAGCCACTTAACACCTACAATGATGCTTTGCTTCATATCTCTCCTTGGACAGGTCTCGCCATTTGGGCTTATCATAAGTTGAGCAAGCTGCCAGCTTACGGGACCATTCTGCCAGGTCAGGAACCTCGTCCGGTAGCAAAGGAATCGCTAAAGAAAATGAAATGAAAAACCATCGTTACAGAGCTCGCCTCCACTATGGGCAGAACGATAAAAATACAAGTATACCACTTACGTGTGAAATTCCATTTCTCAGGAAATGGCAAAAACTCTCCAGGGACGATATCGACTGTCCGTGCTCGAACAATCCGACTCATCCACCCTCGGTCCTAGTTCTCTTCGTCACTAGCGGCAGGGGACCGGGTTGATTGACGTGGCAGAGTAATCAAGCCCTGATAATGCAGAGGCCGATATAACCTAACGAGGTCGCTAAGGGTGAATTCGAGCCCGGCCTTATCCGCAATGTATCTTATCGCCAGCACTATCCTCTAAAGGGATGGGTGAGCCCGCGCTAGGGTAAACTCATACCTCCTGCAGAACTCAAGCACGACCCTGTAGGGGGAGCCCAGCGTAAAAGGATACGTATACACGCTCGAAAAACCCTCGACATGGGTCGTGATGCTCTCCTCCGGGGAAGGCACCTGCAATACCACTGCTTCTCCCCATCTACAGTCTTTCCTAATCATCTCGAGATATTCGTCCCCTATTAAGGAGACGAACCTCGATACATGCTCCCGATGTCCGTAGACATTGGGAGGCCTCTCCAGCATAAAATCTCTCCTTGAGACAAAGCACCTCGAGGTTTGCTCACCGAATACCGGTAGTGTACCACCGACCGAACACAGAACAGAGGCAGAACTCTTCGATCTCAGCTGAGAGATCGACACTTTTAGCATTGGCTTCCTCTAAGGCTTGCCTCCTCGCCTTGGCACTAGTGTGAGAGACAGTTCGAATTAGCTTTTGCTCGGCCTCCACCGATATATCTCGAGCTATTTGATTTGTAGTGGCGGCGTCTCTCAGATAAGTAGCGGCTTTTTCTTCGGCCTCAGACTTGGCCACAGATAGCGCAACAATCTCTTCTTGAGCACTTTGGAGAAGACCCTGAGTCGATGCCAATTTCGAGGCCACGGCCTCATTTCGCCTCCTCAGCTCGAGGAGCTCCACATCCTCTTGCCCGAGCTGCAAGGGAAAAGTCAAGTCATTAAGCTTCGAATTATGAGAGCAACGAACAGATTTACGAATAACAAGTTACCCGCTCAGCAAGGCTAGCCTTTTCTCGGAGCACTCCCTCTAAATTCGCCCGAAGCTCACTTAACTCTTCCTCCTTTCGAGCAGAGAGGGCCTCCGACTCCTGTAGTCCTGAGGTGAGCTTCTCGAGCTCCTTTCCATGACATGAAAGCTCGTCTTGGAGCCTAGAGAAGGCATGATCATACATCTTCTTGGCCTATAACAAAATAGAAGAGTCAGGAAAAACGAGGGAAGGTATTTAAGACCCAAAGAGTGTACATAAAAAGCCATTACCTTCTGCGGGAGCCACGTTGCTTCCTCGATAGCATTGGGAGCATCGAGGTCAATGTCCTCACTGACATCGTCAACATCATTGAAGAAGTTGTCAAGCTCGCCTCCCCCTCCTAGGGGACCCTCCACGTTGGTAGCGTTTTAGTCCTGATCGTCCCTATATTCCCCGGGCAAGAACCGAGCGCCCAAGTTAAGACCACCTAGGGCTTCGATATCACCAAGGGGCAAATCCTGTCCTCGAAAGGCTCTAGGCCCAGACCCTTTGGAGCCAGCAGCAATGGTCTCCTCAGCAGAAACTGCATCACGCTCGACCAAGGGCTCAGGGACCGCGTTCGCACCCTACTCGAGGGTCTCCACCACATGGGATTGATCTGAAACGACCGCCCCAATTTAGCAGCCTTCGAGCGGGACACCTGCAGGACATCCGTGCCCGACCTTCTCCTTTGTACCAAAGTGGTATCATCGCCATCATCATCCTCACCCTCGTTATCGGAGCCCACTCTAGAAGCTGAAGACGAGACCTCGGCCTCAGCTCGAGACTTGGCTTTCTTTGCCACAGGGGAATCAGCAGCCGCCCTTTTCTTCCTCTTCTTGCCCTTGTCGGGCTTCAGAGCCCCCTCCTCGCCATTGGGAGGCGTTCTCATCTGCACTCCATCGCCAAGGCCTGCGCAAACATAGTGATCAAAATTTGTCAGCACATAGGGGATGAGGAAGAAATGTAAAAATATGGTGAAGGTAGAAAAAAGGATTTTACCATGATTCTTGGCCACCCACCGCGTTTTGGCCAGTTCGGGCCAAGACCGTGCAAGATACGGGAACAAAGTATCCAATCACCAGATACATCCCGGCAGGTCCTGAACCGCTTCAGGATACCAAGCAGTAGCTGCAAAAACCAAGGGAGATCATTTTTCGAAAGAAAAGTAAGAAGACCACAAAGCATGTTAGAAGGAGAGATACTTACGTTGTGTATTCCACTTCTCCGAGAATGGCATCGTTTCGGCCGGGATGATGTCCGAGGTCCCCACTCGGACAAACCTGCTCATCCACCCTCGATCCCTGTCCTCATCAATGATCGAGAAAAATGACTTATTGGACCGAGGGTGAAGCCTAATCAAACCTCTATAAAATCGAGGGCCATACGATCTTATCAAATGATCGAGGGTAAAAGTCGCACCCTCGACCTCATTGGAGAAGTGGCGGAGCATGTAGACTATCCTCCAGAAAGATGGATAGATTTGACCAAGCGTCACTTGGTACTTGTCGTAGAAATCGAGAATAACTGGATCTATCTTTGGGGAAGAAGGGTTCGAAGGATCGACCGGGCCCAAAGGGAACGGGTAAGTATACATAAAGGAAACCAGCTTTGTGATCCGTTATGCTCTCATTAGAGCGGGGGATCTCAACCAGCACCACCTTCCCCCATCGGCAGTCTTTCATCACTTTCCCTATATCGGTCACAACGCTAATATACCGAGACACGTGTTCGCATCGGCTCGGTGTAGATGAAGGTCTGTCGACGGAAAAATCCTTCGTCGTATCGAACCCGACAGGAGTACACTGTTCAATGGTGGGTATCACTTTGGGCTTTCCTTGTGGATGTTCAGGACGAAGAGGCAGCCTCGTCTTTCCTAGGAACTGTCTTGGAAGTTCTAGCCATGATGGTGGTAAAGCTTTTCTGAGAAAGTAGGCAAAGGATCAAGAACAGTAGAAGAAACAACGCGAAAGGGGATGGATCTGGCCTTGAAATTTTGAAGATGTTATGAAAGTATGAATTATCAAATGACTAATGCATTTATAGGATCCATGTGGGCAGCGGGAAGGACGAACCAATAGCGGCTCATGGGCTTCTCGATAGTCGTGTTTGACGGCGACCCGTGCGCGGCTTTTTGAGTATGGCATTTAATTCTCTGATGATATGACGTCTTGACGATGATGCTTATGGAGTAGGAGTTCAAAATTGTTTCCTATCACTTTGTTCTAGGAAACGCGGGGACTATCTGTATACGGTAGAAATCAACGGTTCGATTTCACGAGCATCAAGGCATTTCGAGGGTTTCATGTGATCGACTCCAAGAGTTCTCGGTGGTCGACTTCGAGATATTATAAGTAATGACCGGCCTCGAGGCAATGTGAATTAGTGGTCTCAGCGGACCAAGGTGAAGTTCCCAAGGCGCGTACATATAGCTTTTCAAGTCTAGTGGGCTAGTAAAATGACGAATCAAGGCATTAAATGGCTGTACCAGCCCCATATCTTTGTAATTGATGCATTTGTACTATGTTGGGATTCCCCCTCATATATAAAGGGGATCTTTGTCATTTTGTAAGGATCTGAGGCTCAATACTAAATACACAAAAACATTCTCTCTGCTCTCTAACATATTCTCTTGATTTTACTACTTCATTTATTGCTTATATTTATTGTGTTCTATTAATTTTTTTCATATATTGCTTATCATTGATCATAAAGGGCCATCATCATAGCTCTCATAACTGTTATCCCCCTCTCGACTGCCCCGGGTCGGCCATCCAGCTCGACCCCGAAGCCTCACAATCGACGGCTCGAGACCCCCGATCTCAACTATTTGGTTCGACTATCATACCGTTTCTAAGCTATAATCCTGATTTCTAACCTTTTACTTAGCATCTATCGCTTTAAAACTGGCATAAAAATAGATCACGTATTTTTAGAACCTCACAATCAAATTTAATTGTTATTACCATTTCCACGGTAAACAAGTATAGCTAGATATGAGTAGTACAAAGATAGGCACTAAAATTCTGGAAGGGATAAATATTACCTCAGTGTGGCTTCCGTCCCTAGTAGAGAAAGAATGTTAGGACACCCGAACAGATAGTAGATGGAGCAAGGGGAGCTAAAAGCAAAAGAATGTCTTGTTGGAGTTTTCAGAATAAAGTGATAGACATAAATGTTAGCAGGGAAACAAGGAGAGAGTTAATGAAACATTACGAGTGAGATGTGATACATGGATGACAATGGTAGATCAAAAAGATGACAGTATTACAGAGTCTATAGTTATGTGAAGGAAAAGACGAGAGGTGACGGGCTTTGAGACAACAAAAGAGTATATGCCATAAAGTCATATCCTAATTTCGAGAAATAGGCTCGTGATTCCAATACGGCTACCAGAAGGAAAAGTTAGACCCCAGAATATTAGAGATCAGTATGGGCTGGTGAACAAGATAAACTAAACATGAATTAGGGACTGAGTGCTTTGATAATAGTCGGCATCTTGAGAATTTAGATTGCGGTCCGGCGGTAAAAGAACGGACGACAGAAGAATAACCCTTAAAGGTCATTCAGGAAGACGTTTCCCTAAAGCAAGCAATGTTAACATTAAGGGACTATGTGTGCTAGTTACACTAAGTGTCACCGTCGTGGGTAAGGAATTTTATTATTCTTAGTACAGAAGGATTACTACAAGGAGCGTAAGAGTCATCGATGATGTGAAAAGACGCCAAAGATGAAGAGATAAAACATCTATAGGTAGATCATCGTAGCACTAAATCTGGGTACTCCCCTAAAGGGGGGAATATGGAGTGATATGGCATTAAGTTAGAATTAAGTGGTTCTAGTAATCATGGAATGGTAAAGGAAGAATGTGTTAAAAATAAAAAAAGAATAAGATTACACTTATTCAACTCCTACGTATATGCTATGATTCCATAACATTAAGCAAGCACGACGCCAAGGAGAGGAAGTAAGGGTTCTGTCCCGGGATGTTATTGATAAAGAAAGAGCCAGTGCGAGATGTAAGTTAAGACAAAGGAAATAACCCAAGAAAGATCACACAGAATATATATATATATGAGGATGGGACAACAAATAGTTCGTAGTAGATTCAGAAAGAGCCTAGTCATGGCTAGACAAAAGGTTACCGACAAATCAGCAGATCGTGCAAGGTAAACATAGTAAAACCCAATATAGTGAATTCAACCTTGCAGTTATGACATTGTAATACTTGAGATATATTCATAGTCGAGGAAGTTAAAAAGGTACCGTATGAGTGTTATGGAAATAAAAGAGAATGCCACTGGGAAGACAGTCAAAATATCAGTTCAGAAGCAACCCTACAAGCACAAGGGCATGGAGGTAAGTAACTACGGATAATTATAGTCAAGGAAGGACATCAAAAGGGTCCGTCGAGTATACAATGCAATAAGCTTACAACTTTACAAGAGCCAGAGGGTCCACCCTAAGTACTACAATGAAAGACTAGCTGAGGAAGTAAGGAAAAGGCTTTAACCTAAGCTTAGTGACCTAAAGAGGAAATGGTCTTATAATAATAGTCTCACAACAACATTGTGTGCACTCCATAAGAAAGTGACACCTATCGTGGCTAAAGAACGAGAAGTAAAATTAGAAGTGATATTCAAGATCATATGAGTTGTATAGAGTTCCAATATGCGTGGGCACTAAGGTAAGCTAAGTATGAACGCAACAAGGGGGCAGGAAGACCAGGAAAAGTAATTACTTACATTTAAAGAATGGTGAGGAGGAACAAAAAGAATTATTCGATTAATGACGAGAGGTAATTACGTTATGAACGCACTTAAGATTTCGGATTTATATACATGCAACATATACGTTGGCAATCATACAGCTGTAAAATATTGCGGTATAAGTTAAAAGAAAGAATTGAGCCCAAGTCATAGACAAAGGATTGAATTGTTAAAAGATTCTATCATGGATATTTGATAGCGCCCATGAAAGGCTAAAATTAATAACTAATACCATGAGCCGCAGATCGGGAGATAGATTAAGCCTACATAAAGGCTGATTAGAAAGAGGAGAAAACTAAAGAGTTACATCAACGAAGTAAATCAGGAATCTGATTATTGGACCCAGAAAATTATAGACCTCGTAATTGAGAAATTGCAGGATTACTCTTAGATATCAGGGGTACAAAAGAGATAGTACAGTAGCCATATTCTATAATGGCTCTATGATAAAATAGTTAGAAGAAGTACCAGCCTCATAAGAAGTCAATATGAAGCTCCCACCAGATTATGTATGCACTAGAGGTGCAAGTATTTATAATCGAGCTTCAAGTTATGGACATGAATTATACCTATGTGGAAGGGAGGTCATGAAAGAGATAGAAGATACGATGCAATATTTTAAGTTAAGTAAGGTAAAGGTGAACAACATACGAGATAGTCAAAATGCAGAAGGTTGTCAATAGTCCATACTTTGGACAAAAGGCTAGAAGCGCGGGGATTTAGTATCCAGGAATGATAGAAGCGTCGTCAGTGACCTACCTTCCAGCCTATGGTTTCTAGGTATCGAGAGGTCCAATTAAGAGAGTAAAGAAGAGTTTGAGACAATGTTATGTCCCGCTTGATGTTCCAGAATAACATAAGGAAATCTATGGTGCAAGCAAGTTGAAGGAAGGTTGCGAGTAGTATAAATGAATATGTGTAAATCGCAAGCTGAAGTATGGTATAGCGACAAGATTTTAGGAAGACATGAGTAAGGATAAGAAAGGGCGAGTGAGAATGTGACGAGAATGGATAAGTCCTCGGGATTAAGCCCATGAAAACAAGAGAGGTGATGGTTTCTCTAAGTTATAGAAAGCCCAGTATAGCCTGAATAAACTCAAAGGAGTCTAAGCCTAGTAACATTTAGAAGAGATGAAATGCTGCCCTGGTAGTAAAATAACGATGTAATTGTGATAAATAAAGTATGACGTTTGGGCCTTCGATTGAGTAATGGTTTGAAGAAGAAAAAAATGAATAAAGGATTTCATGAATTGTACAGGATTAAAATACCTACGTAAGGTAAATCACATTGGGATATTATGAAATACGGTTATGGAAGTATAGTATCGCCCTAGGTGGATCAGGAAAATCATTTCAAATGTTCCTCGATGAGATGTGAGCCCTAGCGGCAGTATTACATAGAAGGTCAAGTTATCAGTGATAGATCATAGATCAATATTGAGGCGAATCAACAATGGATGGATAAAAGTTATAAAGTATGAGATGAGATTAGGTCGTCATTCTTAAGATGAATAGTAATGAGGAAGCATTAAAGAACATATATTTATACATATATGATAAGCAACGAAAGTAACCTAGAGTTTGGTAGAAGACCTAATGACGATAAATTAAAGTGAGAGTTATGGTATAGTATGACCTACCTAAATGCAGTAAAGTCATACGAACGTATAACCGCGTCTATGAAATAAGATATAGCAAAATTGGTAAGTCCAACAAGGTACCGAGCGAATAACTTTAGTATACCTATAGATGCCTAGAGAGACATCTTGTCAAGCTCTGTATATGTTTACAAGTAAGACCTAGAGATTGGCTAAAAGTTGGAGGGAAGAGTCGCATAGGCGCACATAAAAGGAAAAGGTCATACAGGCTGCATGACAAAAGGTAGCAAGAGTTACGAGATTGGAAGAATTTCGACCACAAGCCGTGGTGTGAGAAAGAGACCTACAGGTGGGAAAACCCTGGCCTTTGGATTTATTCACAGCAGAGTTGCCTAGATGGAAAGGAGAGTACTAAAGTATTCGCAGGAGCTATAGGTTTTGATAATGATAAGTGCATCAGTCAATATTCGAGGACGAATGTTCTAAAGGGGGGAATGATGTCACACCCCATGTTTTCGTACCTAAAAGTGCGCCATAAGTAAATTGATATAAGCTCGGAAATGAGATGTTATATTCCGCATTTTTGTACGATAAAGTTTCACCGTAACTTAATCGTCGTAAGTTCTGGAATGAGATTATTTTGGGATAAAATACGGTCCGAGCTAAAATATCCTGTATTTATGGACTAGTACCATAAAAGGTACCACATGAATATGATAGTAAGGTATATAAAGTGTATTAAAAGTGAGTAAGTATTATAAGTATTTTGAGATAATTCTTAATTATGTGGGTAATTGGTTAATTATTGGATTAGTGGGGGGTTAACAAATTACTTAAGATATTTGGTGGATAAGATTAAGGGGGACATCAATCCTCAACGCAGCCCACAAAGCTTGATCAAATAAAAAAATGATGAATCTTATTTCATGAAGCAAAATGGAACATTAAGAGAGATTGGTGGCTTAGTCATCACTTATGTAAGGCCCGCACCAATTAAGGTTTAAAGACCTCTCTAAATAACTTAAGCAAGGGGCTTGCATCTCTTCAATGAGATGGAGGGTTTTTCGGCTTGCATCTCTACAATGAGAAGAAGGGGAGTTTGGGCAAGATTATACGAGATTTTATAATGTAATAGCAGCGTGAGATGCAATTCTAAGAGAGCAGGGTACAATCTTTCTCAAGAATATCATACAGATTTTTCCCTATTTCGATCCGTGGTTACGTATTTTGTCGCAATTGACGTGTGTTAGAGCGATTTTCAAGAGAATCGACTCAGGTATGTTAAGGCTATCACTTCTTTTCTTTTGGCATGATCTATACGACACAAATGAAATGAACAAATGCACAACATTCATAAATGGCTCTATCCATAAAAGTATTAGAGGTGCCTATGTTCTTGAATTCCCATGTGTCTTATTATTACATCTTCTGTTCATGGGTCTCAGAAAAATACGTAAGTTGAAAAAAAAAAGTTTACTTCATGATATTACTCAAAGGCATAATGGTCTTATGACATTCCAAAATTTTTTATTGACGTACTTCCCATGCGTTGCATTCATTTATACATGTACATTGACCCATGACCAGATGGCGTTATATACGCGTATATATGTATATTATATGTATATGGGATATGGGTAAAGGCTACGACGTTATATACACATCACCACTTGATCAGCTGGTATATGTTAATGATTTGCCCATAGTGGCCGAAATGATATGATGGGATACCCTCAGATGCTTGATGATGTTATGAACACATATACCTATGCACGACATCACATTCATACGCATATGCATGACATTATATGTATTTCATGGTTTGAAGTGTTATCCATACTTACATGTTGAGTCTTTTACTCCATGTTTTTCTCATGTCTATTATTTACTGATTTTTATTCCTTATATACTCGGTACATTATTTGTACTGACGTCCCTTTTGCCAGGGGACGCTATGTTTCATGCCCGCAGGTCCCGATAGATAGGTGGAGAGTCCTCCAAGTAGACTATCAGCTCAGCGGAAGATGTTGGTGCGCTCCATTTGCCCCCGAGTTGCTTATTTGGTCAGTATGATTTAGGCACGTATTGTTTGGTATGCCCAACCTTTATGATAAGTATATACTCTTAGAGACTTGTAGATAGATGTCATGTATACAGATACTTGTATGGCCTTATCGGTCTATATTTTAAGTATATAATGGATCACATAGTCCTTATAGGCTCGTATGTCATAGGTATGAATTTCTATAACAGGTTGGGTCGTTCAATTATCTCATGGCGCCCTTCTGGCCCACTAACCTATGATGATATATAAGAAAGATAAGTTACGTTGGTACTCAGTGAGTAAGGTACCGGGTGCCCGTCGCGGCCCATCGGTTTGGGTTGTGTCAAATAAATAAGGAGCTAGTGCGAGAGGTAAGTTAAGACAAAGGAAATAACCCGAGAAAGATTACACGGAATGTTGATATAAGAGTGTGACAATTCAATAGATCGTGCTAGATAAACAGAGCGAACCCCAACATGGGGAATTTAATCTCGCAGATATGACATCGTGACCTTGAGAAATATTCAGATAAGAGTTAGGGTAATTATAGATACCGTATGAGTGTTATGGAAATAAAAGAGAGTCCCACTGGGAAGACAATCAAATATCAAGTTCAGAAGCAACCCTACAAGCACAAAGGCGTGGAAGTAAATAACTACGGATAATTATAGGCGAGGAAGGACATAAAAAATTCCGTCGAGTATACGATGTAATAAGCTCGCAACTTTACAAGATTCATAGGGTCCTCCCTAAGTAATACAATGAAAGACTAGCTGAAAGTAAGGAAGAAGGCTTCAACCTAAGCACTGTGACCTAAAGAGGAAATGGTCGTGTAGCAACAGTTCCACAACAACATTGTATGCACGCCATAATAAAGTGGCACCTATCGTGGCTAATGAGCGGGAAGTGAAACCAAAAGCAATAGTCAAGATCATATGAGTTGCAAAAAAAAGTATCCAACATGCGTGGGAACTAAGATAAGCCAAGTATTTACGCAACAAGTGGCGGAACGACCAGGAAAAGTAATAGCCTATTTAAAGAAAGCTGAGAAGGAACGAAATGAATTATTCTATCAATGATCCAGAGTTAATTATATTATGAACGCACTTAAGATTTCGAAGTATTATTCATGCAGCATATATGTTGACAGCCATATAGCCGTAAAAGACTCATGTATAAGTTAAAAAAAAGAATTGAGTCTAGGTCATAGACAAGGGATTGAATTGTTAGAAGATTGTATCCTGGATATTCCATGGCGTTTATGAAAGGCTAGAACAATAACTAATTCCATGAGCCGCAGATTGGACGATAGCTTAAGCCTACATAATGGTTAATTAGAGGGAAGAGGAAACCAAAGAGTTCTCTCCGCCGCTCCGCCGTCAACGACCCGTCGGGAATCGCCTCACGGCGGTTCCAGCGCTCCTTTCCTTCCCCTTTCCAAATCCACGAATCTTTTCCCCAAAATCTCTACCCAAATCCTCAAATCTTGGATCTAAAATCGGACTCTAAACCCTAGTTGCTCCAAACACCACCATTTTTACACCATGAAACCCCCACAACCTCCTCATTCCAAATCTCCAATCCTTTTCCTTCGAATCACTGCCCAGGTTCTCGAATTTTGAATCGAAATTCAGGTTCAAAACCTTAATCTCCCCAAATCCACCCAAAACTTCACCCCACAGTCCTCAACCCCCCCTCCCCCCACCACTACCCTACCCTCAATTTCCTAAAAGGCCCCGCCTATTCCTTCGAATCTTAAATCTAAGAGCCTTTGAACCCTAACTTTTCAACTTCCAACTTCATGCGGTTTTTTGGGTCGTTTGAACCCAAGACTTCCATTAATCGATTGCTTTTATTAAGCAATCGATTGATGGTCGTCTAAAGTTCGTTTTTACCCCGAAAAGTTTGGTCACAGATTGTTGGATGTTCCGGTTTGTTTTGGAAATGAACATTAGGTAACTTCTTCTACATTTCTCTTTAGTTTCTGTTTGTTTGTTGATTCTTTTCGTATTTAAATGCTCATGTTAAACCGTTTAATTCTAGGTTCCCTTTTTCTTCTTTTTCTCTCCTCCTTTTTTCTGTTAATTACTTTTGTTTAGCCGCGTGATTTAAGATTATTTTCTCCTTTCTTCTGCTTGATAAGTTTCATTGTTTAGTTTTCATCATTAGGGATTTAATTTGCATGATTAATTTATGATAATTTTATTTGTTTTGCCTCTGTTCTTTCCTTTCCTCTCATGATTATTCCTCTCGCAAGATTGTTTGCAGTATACCTTGGTTTAATTAGGATAGAATTCACAGTAATTGATTGCCTAATTCAGCTTTAGCTTGATTTATCTTGAACTTAGTTTAAGTTTGAGTAAGCCTTTTTGAATCTGAGTCTTAATTGCCTATACATGTGATTAGTTAGGTTTAATTGGTGTTAAGCTTAGATTTGAGCCTCTGAACAACCATTTTAAAACCTTAGTTTAATTTCAGAATTTGAAGTACAATACCTTTAGGAAATTTAATCACCTGTTTAAAAGCCTAAATTGGTTGTAATTGATTTAAAATCAGAACATAGGTTAAAAGTGAAATAGACAGTGAATTAAAGGGTAAGAAGGGATTTTCACTTAGGCTAAAAATCAGAAACTTCCTAAAAAAATGTATAGCTGTCCCAGCTGTTATAAAAAAGATGTTGAAATATAGGACAGCTGTACCAAGGGCTGAAAAAGGACAGTACTATTTTGCTATAGGATAAGGAATATGCCCAAAAAGATACCCTCCCTAGGCAGCCTATATATAGGTAGGTCTTCTCATTCTGATTTTTACAGATTCAAGCATCATTTTTACTGCACAAAATGTTCTATTTCTTTTTCTAAAAAGTTCAGATTCCAAGAATCTTGAAAAAAAAACTTCAAAACTTCTCATTTTCTGATTCTTTACAAATTAAAATATGGTTTGAAGTGGAGGATTTCCCTGTTTTCATTTGGTTGGTTTTCTGGTTTCAAACTATCTTCATTTGGTTTCGGTTTACTGCTGTGTTTTGCTGGTTGTTGCTGCTGAAGTTTGGTTTCCTTTTCCCTTTTGGTTTTCTTGACCTTTATTTGGTCATTCCTCTGCCATATTTTTTGGTTTCAAGGTATGTACGATATTCATCTTGAATGGAATCAATTTTGAGTTAAAAATCTGTATTTTGAACTTGTTTGGCTAGCTGATCTTTGATGTTAGTTTTGGAAATCATGACTTGGTTGAATCTAGGGTTGATTAAGTCATGTGTTAATATTAGCTTAAATGGCTATTGAATTCAATCATGAAATCTGTGATAATGTGCTGTACATGTGTTAAAACTTGACAAAGTTGGTTGCTGAATTAGTGTATATGCCTATAACACTATGTCCTGAATTCCTCTATAGCAGCACAAAAGGAAAGTGATTCTGACCCTTTAAATGGTCAGATTCATCCCTTAATAGTGCATAATAGTCTTGATTTATTAGTATATGTCTAAGTTATTTCCCCTTCCCCTTTTTACCCCTTTACTGAAATGAGAGCTATGGAATAAATCATGGCTTGGAAATCTTTGCATGTCTGTAGGGTTGACCTTAAACATGGTTAGACTTATTGACAACATTGTTTTTCCTTTGCTCATTTTTTTTGTATTAGGATTAACTTGGTAACATTGTAGGTCCTTACATTTGAAGATGTCTTGTGAATCTAACCCTTCCACATGGTCAAACTCATGAGAGTCTTGGCTCATTTAAAGCTGGAGCAGTAACAATTTAAGAACTTCCTTTTTTTATTTTATTGTAATTTAGTTTAAGGCATTAATGTAATTCATATTTTTGTATCTTATTTAATTCCAGAATTTGTAATAAATTGGATTGGACTTTATAAATTTATATACTAGTTAATGCAGCCCCAGTAATTTATTTAGCTATGGCTTAAATGTATACTAGTATGCCATGTTTAAAAAGGGGGCAACGTTTGGCTACTGAGTTTAGTTCAGCTGTTTGATTCCAGCAATTTCAAAGGCCGGTTCATCAACGTTCAAGAAGAAACAATGGTTTTAAAGTTTAAAACTCAAGTCTGACTCTGTTAAAATGCATGATAGTAAGTTAAGGCCCAAATGAGCTGACCCGCGAAATGAATTTGGACATAGGCCATTGGGCCTGGGTCCTAAGCCCAAATCCAGGCCTTTCTTTTCCCTATATGTCATGGTATAATTGTAATGCTTCTTTTATGTTGCAAATCATGTGTATTATAATTTGAGTTGTGTCTTGATTCTGAGTTTTCTTTATTTAATAGTGAGTTCACTTGCATGCTATGGCTAAGAATGCACAGGCGGATAGGCCTAGCCGGTATAAATTTACAACTGGGCCCGCCTGAAGCCCAATGTGGGCAAACACTAATTGATTTAAGTCCTGGAATACCGTTCTGCTCCAAATTTGGCGCCCAGATCCATCTTCTTCTAAAGCTGAGTATTTATGGATTTATTCCAATGTTGAACATCGTGGCCCAAAACAATTGTCCAATAATAATTGTAAGCCCAGCCTTCCCATTTCTAGTCAAAAGACTTTCTAGTTTGTTGCTTCAAAATTAGTAGTCTTTAATTAAATAAAAATGCAAACCTCTTTTAGTAAAAATAATTTGAGGCGTGCTATTTTTCATTAAATAACCTATGGCCCTCAAATAAATATTAACCTAGTATTAAAATAACCCTAAATAATCGTAGTTTGCTTTAGGCTCGATTTAGATTAGTATTGCAATTATGTATACGTTCGCGTAACATAATTGCGAATTTAATTCTAAAAAAGTAACTCGAGGGATGCGCTCGCGCAACTTCAACCAAATTTTCTTAATAAATAAACAAAGCATTATTAATTGTGGACACGTTCGCATGACATGATTTTTGACGCGCCAAAGGAAAAGAGTTTACGTACGCGTAACTCAATTCTTTGATTACGAACAAATCAAGTGATTAAAAGCGGTAAAAAGATAAATGCACATAGGTCCTAAAATGAGTAGTTAAACAATTAAAGCCAAGTATAAATGGCTAAGCGACCGTGCTAGAACCACGAAACCCGGGAATTCCTAACACCTTCTCACGGGTTAGCAGAATTCCTTATCTAGAATTTCTGGTTCACAGACTTTTAAATAAAGTCAAAAATTTCCTCGATTTGGGATTTAAAAATAAACCGGTGACTTAGACTACCAAATAAAATATTCCAAGTGGCGACTCTAAAAATAAATAAAAATAATCTCATTTCGATTAATGTCACTTTAATTGGAAAAACTCCCTTATATACCCCTCGGGCGGGTAAAACGGAGGTGTGACATGTGATGTCTCACTTAATGTTCAAAATAACACAAGGAAATCTATGGTGCAAGAAAGTTGAAGGAAGGTAGCAAGTAATATAAATAAATATGTGTAGGCCGACAAGCTAAAGTATGGTAAAGCGACAAGGGTTTAGGAAGACAGGAGTAAGGATAAAGAAAAGGCGAGTGAAAAGGCCAAGATTAAGCCCATGAAAACAAGAGAGCTGCTGATTTCTCTAATTTAGAAAGCTTAGTATAGACTGAATAAACTCAAAGGAGTCTAAGACTAGTAGCATTTAGAAGAGATGGAATGCTGCCCTGATAGTATAATGAGGGTGTAATTGTGATAGATAAATGATGATGTTTGGGCCTTCGATTGAGTAATGATTTCATGAATGGTAGATGATTAAAATACCAATGTAAGGTAAATCAAATCGGGATGTTATGAAAAATGGTTATGGAAGTATAGTATCGTATCACCCCCAGGTGGATCAGGAAAATCACTTCAAATGTTCCACGATGCAACATAAGCCCTAGTGATTACGTAAAGGGTTTCAAGTTATCAGTGGTAGATTGTAGATCAATATTGAGGTAAATCAACAATGGATGGACAAAAGTCACAAAGTATGAGATGAGATTAGGATGTCATTCTTAAGATGAACCGTAATGAGGAAGCATTAATGGACATATATTTATACATATGAGATAAGCAACGAAAGTAACCTAGAGTTTGGTAGCAGACCTCAGTATCGATAAATTGAGGTAAGAGTTAAGGTATAGTATGACCTACTTAGATGCAGTAAAGTCATGCGGATATATAACTGGGCCTATGAAATAAGATATAGCAATATTCGTATGTTCGACAAAGTACCGAGCGAAGAACTTAAGTACACCTATAGATGCCCAAAGGAACATCTTGTCAAGTTCTGTATATGTTTACAAAGTGAGGCCTAGAGATTGGCTAAAAGCTGGAGGAAAAGGAGAGAAGAGTTGTGTAAGTGCATTTACAAGGTCAGAGTCGTACAGGCTGCGTGACACAAGGTAGTAACTGTTACGAGATTGGAAGGATTTGGACCACAAGTCATGGTGTGAGAAAGAGGCCTAAAGAGGGGAATGCCCTGGCCTTTGGAATTATTCGCCGAGCAATTGCCTAGATGACAAGGAAAGTACTATAGTATTTGGAATACATAAGTTATGAAAACGATAAGTGCATCAGTCAACATTCGAGGACAAATATTCCAAAGGGGGGAATGATGTTGCACCCCATATTTTCGTACATGATAGTACGCCATACGTAAGTTGATGAAAGCTCGGAAATGAGATGTTACATCCCGCATTTTCGTACATTAAAGTTTCGTCGTAAGTTAATCGACATAAGTTCGGTATTGAGATTATTTTGAGATTTTAAGCATCATGCAATTTCAAATAAGTTATGAGTAAATTCGTGAAGGAGAGAGGGTACGCTAATCGAAGAAAATGAGTTTCGTCAAAGTTTTGCAATTTGGAATAAAATACGATCCAAGCTATAATACCCCGTATTTATGGACTAGTACCCTACAAGGTACCACATGGCCATGACAGTAAGGTGTATAAGGTGTGTTAAAAGTGAATAAAATTTTAAGTAATTTGAGATAATTTTTAATTATGTGGATAATTGATTAATTGTTGGATTAGTGGGGAAATACCAAGTTAATTAAGAAATTGGTAATTAATTAAGACATTTTGGATAAAATTCTTGAAGCCCAACATGGCATCCCACTATGCCTGCATAATGTCTCTTGAATTATGTGGTAAGGTGGCCTAATTAGAGGCATTTAAGCAAGGATGAGTCATTCAAGTGGGGCCCACTCAATAAGATGAAAATTCAATCTTCCTAATTCACTAAAGGGAGATGGATTAAGAGATTTTAACAAAGAGTTTATATGAAATCTTCAACCAGGTAATGGGTGGAGCTCCTAACTTTGATAGATCTTCTAATTTCATTTAAAGTATGATACTAAGCTCAATGAGATATTTGTTTGGTGATGCTATGTTTGGTGATGCTAAGCTTTACGAATTTTTCCCTACTTCGATCCGCCGTTACGTGTTTTGTCGCAATTGACTTATGTTAGAGGAATTGTCAAGAGAATCGGCTCAAGTATGTTAAGGCTAAACCTTTCCTTCATTTTGGCATGATCTCATAACTACACGAGTTTGATAACGAGCCATACAGAGAAGTTCGTATCTCCGAGCTTATGTACATTATCCTAGTCTCATAAATTACAGTATTTTTCCTTATCGGGACTTTATATTCAACTGAGTATTGTCTTCTTCCAGAGAAGAGAGAAGAGATTCCATATATACATACATACATACATATATATATATATATATATATATATATATATATATATATATATATATATATATACAGTACTATAGTATTTTCACCACCATCGAGCTATAATCGGTGGGCAGGCCCCTATTGGGCAACCTCTGATCAGATGGTAAGTTATATACCGAGCCTATTGTGGCCGAGCGCCTATAAGCGAGCCAGTTAGCCAAGATACAGAGCCTAGTATGGCCGAGCGCCTATGAGCGAGCCCAGTTGGTTGAGATACAAAGCCTAGTATGGTCGAGCGCCTATGAGCGAGCCTACTACGATGGAGCAGCTATACATACCGAGCCTTATAGGGCCGGACAACTATTTTACTTACTATATTGAGAGAGTTGAGGCAGTATTAGCAAGTAAGCATATCTTCAGATTATCTTTGACTCCTAGTTACTTTCAGTTATTATATTATCAGTTCAATTTCAGCTTTCAGTTATTCTGTTGCCTTACATACTCGGTACATTATTTTGTACTGACGTCCTTTTATTGGGGATGTTGCATTTCATGCCTGCGGGTATAGAAAATCAGTTTGACGAGCCCTCATAGTAGACGAGGTTAGCATTCAGCGAAGGCTCGGTAAGACTCCACCTCATTTGGAGTGCAGCCGAGTCTGTGAGTCATCGTGTCAGGATTTTGCTACAGACTTTTGGGTAGGCCGGTACCCTGTCCCCTTTGAAATCTAATACTCTTAGAGGCTTTGTATACAGAGGTTCATTTTGTACAATATGTCAGAGCCTTGACAGCCTATATGTATTCATGCTTTATGGAAAATGATTCATTGATACAGTGTTTTCCCACTTATAGCTATACATTACGAGTTATGGCCGTGTTAAGCCAGTTACCAATAACAGTACGATAAGAAAGATATGTTACATTGGTACTCGGTTGAGTAACGTACTGGGTGCCCATCGCGGCCCATCGGTTTGGGTCATGACAATAACCCAGAACATACATAGGCCAGCATGGCCGCAACTCGTAATATATCATAGGAGGCCAAGCATCATATCAGCTAGCCATCATACTCAAAACATCAATACATGTTCGGACCGAGGAGGCCACTATGAGTATCAATACCGGACAAACCAGAAAGAAAAAATAAATGAGGGCCGACAAGGCCACTAACATACTTTTATACTAAACCTGTATCTACAAAGCCTCTAAGAATATCTGACATCAAAATATCATCGGGACGTGGCCTCGGCCTACCCGTAAGTCTATAACAAAATTCGATATCATGACCTCTTGACTCGGCTATACTCCGGAAGATATGGAGTCTTACAAATTTCCCGCTGAATATCAATCATGTCTACTTTGAGGGCTCGTCAAACTGATTACTTGCACCTGCAGGCATGAAGTGCAGCGCCCCAGCAATGGGATGTTAGTACAAGGAGATGTACCAAGTATGTAAGGCAGAAAGCAATACGTATAAATAAATTCTAAAAACTGAAAAGCATGAATGAATACAAAAATAGTCAGTTGAATTATAAGAATGAGAGTGAGCTTACCACGTACTGTATATTGGCTTACTAGATCGCTATCACTTGGACCAGTTGGTCCTTCAATTTGATTTAAAAACTCAACCTATCATAAGATTCTGAATTATTTCTATCAATTGTTGCTCAGTGATCTCTTGTTGCATCGTCTTTGTTACTCATTATAAGAACACAATGTGGCTCTTACGCATAGCAAGGTAGACCGTCCGTATGGCATACTGCAACATTACTATCTGATGGCACGTACGCGTAGCAAAGCAGACCGTCCGTACAGCTCAAAATATTCAGGTCTGACTATGCGTACATATGGGACCGTCTATAGCCAACCTTTATCTTACCTATGCGTTTCATAGACCGTCCATAGGTTAACCTTTATTACCCCCCTACGCATTCATAGACCGTCCATAGGGAACGTACTTATGCATAAATAACATTACAACAACATGCAACAGTCAATATCTTATAAGCTAGGTACTCGTGTCTATAACATATAACTTTTTCTAGTACTTTTGGTAATTCTCAGTTTGTATTCGCAACTCGTAATCCCTACTCATTAGCTTTAAGGAAACTCATAGCTACTCTAAGATTTACACATCCGTCGTAACATACTAGTAAAAGGCTTTCGAGATTCGTATAATCTTGCCTTTACAAATTTATTCGGTACATCGTAGGGCTCGTATATCATATTGTTTCAAGCGACTCATCACATTCGTTAACTCAATCTCTACTTCCTTTAATTCATGGAATATCATTACTATTTCCACATACGCACGATTATTCTAGTTAGGTAGTTCAATGCGTTACATAACTTATGTGACCTTACATTCTTCTACATACGATCTATACTTCATTCGTTAGTTCGCTCATTCATAGCCTTTAAATTTACGGGGAGGTTCTTGTTAAGCAACTTATCACATCTATTAATTTACATCTCTCTCTCTCTCTCTCTTATTAGCATTAGGGATTTTCCATAGCTACCTTCACTATCTAATGAAAACTACTTCGACCATTTGATAAGATCATAGGCTCTATATGTAATTTCTACTCGTGAGCCATTTATAAATTACCATTAAACGATTGCTATACTTCTCGCCGTAGACTCAACATAAGTTTCGTGAGGTCTCTACTTATTTCTAGGAATTATCCGTGGATTACAACTACGAGTATCTCATTTCTTATCTATATCACTTTTGAACTATTAGAGGCTCTTAACCCGTCAACATAGAACATACGCTAGGGCTCGTCCCCTTGAACCTCTTATAAGGGTGACAACACTATGGAATCATGCTGGAAGAAGAAAGGAAAAGACTTAAATTCTTTAACTCGATCATTCGACGAGATGGTGGGATAGTCTCCTCTTCCATATAATCTACATCAATGAAAATAACACTACTATCAACAATAGTATACATTCAACTAGCTACCATGTGACAAGCTTGTTCTACAGCAAATCGGATAGCATCTCCCTCGTTTCTTTCACCTCCTTCAAGGTCACAACATTAACAATAACATGCCACACTTAAACCATATATCCAGCAGCTTAACAATACGAGAACTGCCAACAATACAATATAACAACAATAATAGGGCCAACGTTAAGCTTAGAAATAGCTAGCTTATGATACATCAAGCGATAAACTCGGTCCATAAATAGAAACAAAACACTAATCTACACTTCTTCTTCTCGTCAAGTTACATATAAACCACAACACACACACACACACACAACACACTATCATATATATATATATATATATATATATATATATATATATATATATATATATATATATATATATATATATGTATTATCTCCCAAAAACTCCAGCCACAAGAACATCATAAAAACACCTCAAAACAGTCCAACATGGTATCATAACTTATATACGTCTTTTGACCGTCAACTCATAACTTCTAGCTTCAAATAACTTAGATAGGGCTTATATATGATCAAACTTATGAAGGAGAAGAAGAGATTACCTTTAAAGAGCAAGAAAAACTCCAAGAAAAACTCTCCTTAAACTTGAAAGAACTCACAACACATCAACAACATCATATAAGTGATCTCCACCACTTCTACAACACTTTTGATGAAGAACTTAGGTGGTTTGACCTTGGATTTGTGTATGAATCTTTAGGATATGCTTAGAGATATTTAGAGCTGCTTGGAGGTCTGACTTTGTCGAAATTGATATTTAGAGACGAAAGTTATCACTTTATATAACAAGGTAAGCTTCCGCCAACTTTGTGGGTCCCAAGAAAGCTGCTTGCACAGTCTCGCGAAAACGTGAATATCTCTCTATTCTGACATCATATCAACGAACGGTTTAATGCGTTGGGAAGTAGACTCGTAGATCTTCAAGTTGATGGGTGTATCTCCCCTTAACTCAAAGTATATATAGAGAAAAGCTTAGTGATATTCGACCCAAATTTAGGTCAAATTATAAATGTAACTTGCGACAACTTTTGCCGTGTTTTATTTTACGTGTTTGACTTAAAAACTAAACATAACAACATTATATGATTCAATTACCTTAAAACATGACCTCCTTAGGATATTAAGTACTCCTAGTTTACCCCTAAAGTACGGGTTATAACATTTTCGATTCGTTTAACCTCCAACTCTCACAATACTTCCTTAACACTTGTTTTAACCCATCGTTATCTTTGCAAAGGTTCTTAAGCTCTCCAGATTATATTGATTCACTTAATATGCATTATAGAATGAAAGTATGGAGTGCTACACTATAACACATGAATATAAGGGATTCAAGCAAAATTCTAGTTTTATGACCTTAAATCACGAAACAACGTGGCGAGGCGATGACTATTGTTTCTTAGATCATTATTTTATGGTACGGAAAAATTTTAGGCGATCCGGGTACGGTCACCCGGACCCATGCAAATGGCGTGGGATATAACACACGAGAATTTGGGAATCAGGCTGAATTTAGGTTTTATGACCCTAAAAAACCAAAAACAAGAAACGGCCCTGGCGAGGCAATGACTATTTTTTCTTAGGTCATTTTTTATGGGCCGGAAAATTTTTAGGCGATTCGGGTCTGATCGCCCGGCTTCATCTTGATGGTGTGAGTTATAACGCATGAAATTCTTGAGGATCGTGCGGAATTCCTTTTTTATGGCGCTAAAATGCCAAAAAAAGAGGAACGGTCTTCGCGACACGATGACTATTGTTCCTTAGGTCATTTTGATGGGTCAGGAAAACTTTTGGAGATTTGGTTCCAGTCGCCCGGATGCATATAGATGGCGTGAACTTTAGCACACGAAAATCTGAGAATCAGGCGAAATTCTAATTTTTTGGTATTAAACACACAAAAAAAAATGAGGAATGGTCATGGTGAGGCGATGATTGTTGTCCCTTAGGTCATTTTTGATGGGCTGGCAAAATTTTAGGCGAACTGGGTCAGGTCGCTCGGACCCGTGCAGATGGCTTGTGCTATAGCTCACGAAATCTAGGAATCATGCAAAATTCTAGTTTTATGGCCCTAAAACACAAAAAAAACAGTCATGGCAAAGCTATGACTATTGTTCCTTAGGTCGTTTTTTATGGGCCAAAAAAATTTTAAGCGATCTGGTTCTGGTCGCCCAGATGCATGTAGATAGCATGCGAAAATATAAGAATCGTGCGCAATGCCTATTATATGGACCTAAACGCCAAATAACGTGGAAAGGTCATGGCGAAGAAATAACTATTGTTCCTTAAGTCATTTTTTATCGGACGATAAAATTTTAGGATGATTCGGGTCTAGTCGCTCGGACCAATGTAGATGGCATGGGCTATAGCACACAAAAATCTGAGAATCGAGCGGAATTCTAATTTTATGGCTCTAAGATGAAAAAAAATGAGGAACTGTCATGGTGAGATGATGACTATTGTTACTTAGGTCGTTTTTAGGGCATTCAAAATTTTTAGGCGATCCGGGTCCGGTCGCCCGGACCCCTCCCAGACACATGCAGATGGCGTGGGCTGTAGCACAAGAAAATCTGGAAATCGGGCGGAATTCTAATTTTGTGGACCTAAATAGCAAAAAATGAGGAACGGTCACTGCAAGGCGATGGCTATTGTTCCTTAGGTCGTTTTGATGGGCCGGAAATTTTTTATTCGATTTGGGTCTGGTCAGCCAGACCCATGCAGATGGTGTGGGCTATATAACACGAAAATCTGAGAGCCAAGCGGAATTAGTTTCATTGCCATAAAATGCCGAAAAATAATGAACCGTCATGGCGAGGCAAAGCCTTTGTTCCATAGGTCGTTTATGATGAGCTAAATTTTTTTTAGGTGATCAGGGTTTGATCATCCCGACCAATGCAGATGACGTGGGCTACATCACACAAAAATCTGGGAATCGAATTGTCACGACCCTAAACCCAAACCCGGTCGTGATGGCGCCTCTCGTGAAGACAATGCCAGCCGACACACTTCCAATTCACTTTAGGCAATCAAATTAACAAATACTAAGTCTTTAATCAGAAATGAAATCCCAAAATATCAGTGAACAATTTAATTTGCGGAAATAAAAACCAACACAGCCCTACATCGGGGTGTCACCAGTCATGAGAATCTAAAACAATACTACAAGTCTGAAAGTCTACTCCACTACTACATAACTGAATCAAAAGGAAACAAGGTAGAGGGAGAATGCACTGGGCTGCGAATCGCCAAGCAGCTACCTAGTAAATCTCCGAAGATCTGCTGGAAACTATCAACCCTCAGTAGCAGGACCTGTAGCGCCCGAATCTGCACACAGGGGTGCAGGGAGTAAAGTGAGTACTCCAACTCGGTGAGTAATAAAAATAAATGAAGACTGGGCAATATAAAATCACGTTAAACACAACATTAAGCTATAAGAGGCACAACAAAATAAATAAATATAATGAAGCAGTGAAATCTCATAAACACCGTTTAAGCAGTCAAACAATATATAGGAAGAAAAACTAGAAAAGGTAAACACATAAGAACTCCCCCTCGGGCTCAGTAACAACAATAGAATCAGCCCCTCGGGCAATATCACAGAACAATACCAGCACCTCGGGCTATATCTCATATAACAATGGGTACCCGTGCTCACTAGGGATGTACAGACTCCGGGAGGGGCCCCTTACGGCCCAAGCACAATATCAAGCCATCTCGTGGCATCATAAACAGGCTCTCGGCCTCATATCAATCTCAAGCCACCTCGTGGCGTACAATCTCAGGCCCTCGGCCTCATTATCATAATCAGTATATCACTGCTGCGCCATGCAGCCCGACCCAAAAGTATCCTCACAATACAGGCCCTCGGCCTTGCTCAGTCAAAATCTCATAAGCCCCTCGGGCAACAGTAAAATATGAAGCTCAGCTCAATATATCTTTGAAAATATCATTTAATGTCTATAAAACAGAATAACATAGCTCAGTTTTGAAAATAGTGAAAATATAGCATGACTGAGCACAAGTATGAAATCAAACAGTGAGGAAATATCAGTAAAAATCCCATAAGGGTTTAAAGAGTGGGCACGAAGCCCAAATATGGCATTTAGCCCAAAACATAACGATATCAAACAATTAACTATCAAATACGTAGTAAAACAGTCATTCGGGATGGATTAAGTCACAATCCCCAACGGTGCACGACCCCACGCTCGTTATCTAGCGTGTGTGTCACCTCAGCATAGCCAAACGCTGTGTAATCCGGGTTTCATACCCTCAGGACAGCATTTAAAATCATTAGTCACCTCAATCCGGCTCGAAATCTAGCTCGCGATGCCTTTGCCCTTCGAATCGGCCTCCGAATGCTCCAAATCTACCAAAATCAGAACGTAACCATTAAATTATGATAAAGGGAAGAAGCCCACTTGAAAATAATCGAAAAACATCACAAATTCCGAAATTATCAAAACCTGACTCCCGGGCCCACGTCTCGAAATTCGATAAAATTAACATTATTAGATTCCTTATCTCCCCACGAGTTCATACATATAAAAAGTTCCAAAATTCAACCACAAATGGTCTTCCAAAACCTCGATCAAAGGCCTAGGCTTCTAAGCCCTAGTTTCTGTAACTTTACCTTTAATTACAGCTCTAATCCATGCATTAGCACCATAGAATCGAGTTTTTAAGTCCAAAATTCTTACCTCAATGAGTTCCCCTTGAATTCTCTCTTCAAAATCGCCCAAAGCTCTCAAATCCGTGTTAACAAGTGAGAAATCTCTCTGAAAATCGCGAAGGAGAAAATATAACATTCTGACCCCAGGCATTTCCGCATCTGCGGTACCGCATTTGCGGCCAATGAACCGCTTCTGCGGAAATCACTTAAACGGCCCACTCCGCATCTGCTATCAACACTCCGCACCTGCACCTTCGCAGGTGCGGTCCCAGAACCGCATCTGTGTTTCTTGCCATCTTCCCGCTTCCACTTCTGTGACCGCCTTCCCGCACCTGCGGTCCCCAATCCGCATGTGCGGAAATATCAGATGCAGCACAATCAGCAGCTGCAACAATTCCTCAAACTCCCCGTCAACCATCCGAAATCACCCCGAGGCCCCCGGGACCTCAACCTAAAGCACAAACATATCCCATAACCTTATTCAAACTTGTATCAATCTTCCAAACACCTCAAACAACATCAAAATCACCAAAACTCATCGAATTGAAGCCCAAAGTTCTAAATTCTTCCGCATTCCACTTTTGATCAAAAAGTATACTAAACCACGTCCGAATGACCTGAAATTTTGCACGCACATCCCAAATGACATAAAGAAGCTACTACAACTTCCAGAATTCCATTCCGACCCCTATATCAAAATCTCACCTACCAACCGAAAAATGCCAAAAACTCAATTCCGCCAATTCAAGCCTAAATCTACTCCGGACCTCCAAAACACATTTCGATCACTCGCCTATGTCCCAAATCATCTCCCGAAGCTATCCAAACCATCAGAAATTATATTCGAGCCGTCTAACACATAAGTCAACATCCGGTTGACTTTTCCAACTTAAGCTTTCTTAAAAGAGACTAAGTGTCTCAAACCTTCTCAAAACCTTTTCGAATCCAAACCAACTAACCCGATCACATATAAAACCGATAATTAAAGCAAATAGAAGTAGAAATGGGGAAAATGGAGCGGTAACTCATGAGACGACCACCGGGTCGTCACACAAATGGAATTCAATTTTTATGGCTCTAAAATGCCAAAAACGAGGAACGGTCAAGGTGAAGCAATGAATATTGTTCATTAGGTCATTTTTGATGGGCTGCCAAAGTTTTAGGTGATTCGAAGGAATTCATGGATGACGTGGACTATAGCACACGAAACTTTAAAATCGTCTTGCGTTCCTGTTTTACGGTCTTAAAGTGCCAAAATGAGGAACGGTCATGGAAAAGCAATGATTATTTTTTTATTAGGTAATTTTTATGAGCCCACAAAATTTTTGGCTAGTCGGAGCCGGTCGCTCTAATTCATGTAGTTGGCGTGGCCTACATACATCGGTTCTTTTTTCTCCAAGAATTTAGTTCAGGAGACGAGTAGAATCTCTTCATTCCATGATTCGATGAAATATCTTGAATTTTATGTTGAATTGCTAGGTGTATGTACATGCATCAATCAAGTGAATTTTGTTCTGGTGGGATCAATTCAATAAAAGAAAAAAAGCAATTCGAGTCGGTCTTGAAACAATTCATTGCATTTTCTCCTAGACTTCCTAGGTAAATCCATTTTATTATTCAACAATGAGCCACTAGACACTATGTATCTACTGCATGTACTTATGCATATATACTTATGTTTATAATATATGTACATATAGATATTTTATCCACATAGTGAATAATTCCGGAATTAAATCAAAAAGGCCCTTTTAACTCAGTGGTAGAGTAACGCCAAGCACACGAAAATTTGGATATTGTCCTAAATTTCTGCTTTTATAGCCTTAAAACACCAAAAAAATAAGGGACGGTCATGGCGAAGCGATGATTATTTGTTTATTAGGTTATTTTTCATAGGCCTACAAAATGTTAGGCGATTCGGTTTCGGACGCCCAAATTAATGTAGTATGCTAATGTCCATGTCATCTTCATGAATTAGGGCGAGCGGCCCCGAATCACCTAAAATTTTGTGGGTCCATGACTGTTTCTTATTTTTGGTGTTTCAGGGCTATAAAATAAGAATTTCGCACGATTTTCAGTTTTTCGTGTTCTATGTCCATGCCATCTTCATGAATTTGGGCGACCGGCCTCGAATAACTTAAAATTTTGTGGACCCATAAAAAATGACCTATTGAACCATAGTAATTGCTTCTCCATGATCATTCCTTTTTTGGCGTTTTAGGGCCATAAAATCAAAATTCAGCACAATTTCTTATTTTTCGGGTGCAAATGTCCATGCCATTTCAAGAATTTGAGCGACCGACCCCCGATCGCCTCAATTTTTTTTGAACCATCAGAAACGACCTAATGAACAATAGTCATTTGTTAGAGCGCATCAAGGTTTGCCAGTTTGATGACCCTTACTTGTTGGTGTTGAAAGGTACGGTGCAGCGTGGTGGTTCTAAGAAGGTTGTGATTGCAGATGATGGTGTTATGTGGCTTGAGGGCTGGATTTGTGTTCTGAATGTTTATGGGACGAGAGATTTGATCCTTGAGGAGTCTCATAGTGCACGATATTCCACTCACCTAGGTGTCACGAAGATGTATCGTGATTCATGTGTATTAGTACATGCTGATATCGTAGAATTTTTTTTAATGGACTCCGATTGGTTTGAAATTTCGTAGGTTCTTAGGAAACGACATAGTGAACAATACTCATTGCTTCGCCATAATTTTGTAGAATTTCTTTGACGGATTCTAATTGGCCTAAAATTGCATAGGTCCATAGGAAACGACCTAGTGACGAATACTCATTGTTTCGCCATGACTTTGAGTTTCATTTTATGGCGTTTCATGGTCATGTAAATCTATGAATATATTTATTTTCTCGTGTATATTAATACATAAAAAAATTGACAGACTCCGATTGGTCTAAAATTTTATAGGTGTATAGGAAATGACCTAGTGACCAATACCCATTTCTTAGCCATGACTTTCGGGTTCATTTTATGGTATTTCCGGGTCATGAAATATGATTGTGATTATATCTACTTTTTCGTGTATATTAGTACATGATGATTTTGTAGAATTTCTTTGACGGACTCCGAATGGCAAGAAATAGGTCCACAGGAAATGGCCTAGTGGCAAATACTCATTATTTCGCCATGACTTTCAAGTTTATTTGATGGTATTTTGGGGTCGTGCAACAAGAATTTATGATTATAATTCTAATTTTTCGTGTGTATTTGTACATACTAATTTTGAAGATTTTTTTGACGAACTTCGATTGACCTGAAATTTTATAAATCAATACGAAACGGCCTAGTAACCTATACTTATCGCTTCACCATGACTTTCGAATTTATTTTTTAGTATTTTGAGGTTATGCAACACGAATTTGTAATAATATCTATTTTTTCGTGTGTGTTTTATCCGTAAAGCAGGGTGGCCTGATATTGCAATATAAATTACAGTGATTCATAAAGAAAGCTTGTCTACAACCAAATACAAATTTAGAATTTTAACTTGATGCTTTTATATTTAAGGTTCAAATCTATATTTCACATCAAAAGTACTAGATTCGAATGAACTCAGTGCCAAAGCACTGGATCCTCCCTTGTCAACCATAATAACATTTAGATGAAACTGAAAAGAATATTAGACGTTGAGTATAACACCATTTGACCTTCAACTGTGGTCAATAGTAAGCTAATCGTCATCAGGATATAAGAATGTCTTTTACAGCTGGCAATGCTTCATCCATGTCTTCTTCACATGCACCAAATATTGTTTTATATTCGTCTTTCAATTCATCTTGCCTACGTATATATAACCTGAGAATTTGATAATAAATGAACATCAAATAACGCAGGGAAAAAAATTAATATAAATCAGACCAATTTATAACAACATTCTTATATAACAATTATTCACTATAAAAGTCAAGTGTTTTTTAAACCGATTTTTATGTTATACAATATATATTTTCTATAACAACACTTCACTATAGCAGCCAAAAAATATCGGAACAAACGAGACTGTTATAGAGAGGTTTGATTGTACTCCATTTCGTTATTTTCAATTATCTTCATCTTAGAAAAATACACAACTTCGAGTAGAGAAAGAACTATTTTTCTAGAGAAGCATTAGTTACTAAAATCAGTGGTAAGTTCTACATAGTATTGCAGTGAATGTTGAGTTGCTAAAGTTCACCATATCCGGAAGATGTATGTTTCAGAGATGCGGAGGCTAAGATGAATGTGCGATCATATAATATGAGATAAGATTAAAAATGACCATATTCGTTAGAAGATGAGAGTAACACACATTGAGAATAAAATAAGAGAAAATTGTGCTTAAAATGGTTTTGTCATGTTCTACGTCGACCTACATATGCACCAGTCCGTAGGTGTGAAACTATGGTGAGTAAAGGATGAAAGGGGACGAGGTATACCTAAAATCACATGTAAGTGAGTTGTCTTGCAAGATCTATAATTTCTTGGAATCAACACACTGACTTAGCCGAAGATAGGATAAAATTAAAAAAGAGTCCATATAAGTAATATCTACAAATTGGGAATAGATTTTAGTCTTATTAAAGAACTTCTATTATTATTATTATTATTATTATTATTATTATATGAGTTGAGCTTCACTGAAGAAGTTGGGATTCATATAACAGATACCAACTTATTTTGGCTGTTGGAAAGATAAAACATCAGTTGTCTTAATACACAATCTTCAACAATTTCCATTTGTGTCAAGATCTTCAGGAAGGTTTGTTTGTTTTATTGAGTATTTGTTTGTAAAACGAAGCAATATTTATTGATATTGGATTTGAAACTCTGTTTAGAGATGTTTATTGCTTGACATTTGGTTCTTTACTCCATTCTTTTTGGTCTCTTTTTCTAAAAGAAAGAATAAGAAATGAGCAAAAAAGTAAAAGAGAAAAGAAAAGTAGTAAAGGTATAGAATCTGCCTTTGTTAGTGTGTTAAGTTGAGAATAAAGGCACTCTTAATGCCAAGGCTAGTCTTGTTTGGGGATACCAAAATATATACAGCACTCTTCCAAAAAATACCAGTCTTGATATCAAAGAAATATAACTATCTTGTTAGCTTGACGATCATAAGGGTTTGCTCTTCCAAATATGTCCTTGTATTTGCTATTTATTACTTTATATACTAAAGTATGTTTCCAATAAATCAAGATACTTTCAAACCCCTTTTGGTAATACATAGCTCCTTAACCTAACTTTTTGCAGGTGAAGTATGTACCATAAGTTTTTTGCCCTTACTTTATTTCTTTTTTGCTTAAGTTCCTTTATTTAATTTAGTAAATATTTTAAACTTTGAGCCCTTCAGAAATGCTTGAAAAGTTGTTAATGAAGATGAATAATTATGCACAAAGATAAGTCTAAAATGCCGATAACAATAACGTTGCAGAACTCAATTAATATTGGGAGAGTACTCTGCCGATCAAATTTTCTTAGTAATTATAAAATTATAATTAAATTCTCTTCGATCTTATTTTTAAAAGAAAAATTATTTGAAAATATAAATTTAGATATAGTGATTTAACACAATTATACAATAGAAAAATAAATTTCAAAATTCTTTCAAAATTAATAGATTAGAATCTTGAAAATAAAATTAAAAAAAAATTAAAATTTTAACCAATTTACTTAATTAAGTGGGGATAAAACAGAGGAAAAATGAGAGGTTCTTAGCAAGTGATTAACTTGTAATCTCACATTTATTAAATACGGCTGATGGTCACATGTTATTGGAACAATGATATACATACATACATACATACATACATATATATATATATATAGATATATATCCCAACACAAGAGACTGCTGGTGCTACAGGAAATGTGCCGGTCTGGGCCACACTCTCCATGAGGCCCACTAGACGGACCAAAGCATCCTGGAGTTCCGGGGTGGTGATGAACCCCTCTGGGACTTGAGCTGAGCCCTGCCCCTGCCTTGGCCTCAGGCACGGCCTCGGCCTCATCCTCTGCCCCTCGTAGGAGTTGCTGATAGGGGCTCCGGCTGCTGCTCGGCTGAAGATGTGGTGCGTGTTCTCGCCATCTGCGAGAGAGCAAAATAGAAGAGTTAAATCAGCAAGGATAGAATAAAATCGCACGATAGAGAAGAATAGAAGTGAAATTGTTCCTAACTCCATAGCCTCTAGAAGATAAGTACAGACGTCTCCGTACCGATCCTCCAGACTCTACTAAGTTTGCTCGTGACTCGTGAGACCTATGTAATCTAGTGCTCTGATACCAACTTGTCACGACCCGGAATTTCCACAGTCGGGATCGTGATGGCGCCTAACATTTCATTTGCTAGGCAAGCCAACGTTAGAACAATTTACTTATTTTAGAAGCTTAAACGATAACATTAATAACGAACTGAAATAACAGATATGTTATAAGTACAAATGCGGAAGCTAAACAGCCGACGTCTATTACAATTCCCTAAATATGGTGGTACAAGTGCACAAGCTCTTAAAGTAATACACATAAAGGTTTAAAATAAGTACAGAGCTGTCACGACCCAAATTTCATATTAGGCCGTGATGGCGCCCAACACTATTGTTAGGCAAGGCAACACTAATCAATTAGTAAATCCTCATTTACGTATTCAGTACGTGATAACTTCCATTATAGATTTAAGAAATTTATAGTTTAAAAACTTAAGCATATTTAAATGAAAGATATGAATACTGGTTTCAATCATAAAGACAAGCCTAAACATCATAATCCTACTAATGTGCGTGCCAAGACCTGGTGTCACAAGTGCGTGGGCAATCTAGTAGAATATACATAACCATACTATCCTACTGTCTGGAAAAGGAATAGACTTCAAACAAAATTCAAAAGAAAGACTCCAGCTGCTGCAAAATGGCTCAAAAGGGTAGCTCACCGGAAAGTCTCAGGCTGAGAAGTCCACTCTATGCGCCGGACTGATGGCCAGATGCACCTGCCTGAAAGCATGTACAATGAAGTACAGAAGTGTAGCATGAGTACATAGAAACATGTACCCAGTAAGTATCTCGCCTAACCTCGCAGAAGTAGTGACGAGGGGTCGACTCCGACACTTACGAGGGCCAGCAAATATAATAATATGAAGTTCACTATATTAAACCCACAGTGTATGTAGATAACAACAAACTCAAACAAGAATAAGTATTCAGATATCGTTTCATCCAGTTAATAAAACTAAGCACTTTTCTCATTTAAATTAGTGACCTCTCCAGCAATAAGTCATACGATAAAAAAGGTTCTGGTTCTGTCATCACACACCAATACCACCGAGGACGTTCGGCCCGATCCAACATGAAAGTAGTTTGTGCACTATCAACGGTCGAGCGACACAAAGTGTCGATGCATCTATTCACCCGCTCGCAAAACATACATGGGACATGGTAAAAGCATAACCCTGCTCGTGAATCACACGTGCGACGCGGTAAACATAATTAATCATTTATACACAAAACTTCTTTAATTCCTTTTTATGAAAACGAATACAATTCACTCGAAGCCTGTAAATCCTTAGATTTCCTTCAACTTACTTTCTTTCATACCATTAGCATATATAAGCAATTAATAGAGGCCACGCAGCATGATGTGATCCTAGAACTACCCGGACGCAACAGGAACAGTAGCTACGTACGGACTCTCGTCACCTCGTGCATACGTAGCCCCCACAATTAATCACATCTTAATTAAGTTCACCTATGGGGACATTTCCCCCTACAATGTTAGAAAAGAGACTTACCTCGTTTCGAGCCTACTTCCAAGTCAAGATGCGTCCAAACTCTCAAACCGGTGCCGCAAAATCCGAAACTATTCAAATAGTGTAAAAGTCCATCATTATAGGTTTACAAATTCGTATTCTAGCTATTAGAACGATTATCCAACCCCAAGGACAAGGTTCCTAAAATTCAACCCTGAGCCAACGTGCCCAGATTCTGAAAATTTTTCGAAGGAAGTTGTTACCTATAACCTAAGGATCAAGAATATATGCTTTTTACTTCATTTCATAACAAATTTCATGGTTAAATCACGTTGTTATATATTAATCTACCCATAATCCAAGTATTTAACTCACACATATTAGGAATTACTTACCTTCGAGAGCTTGGTGAAACTCCTCTCTCAAGAGCTCCGAAATCGCCCAAACTTTGAGTGGAAATGAGCCAAAAATGGCTAACACCCGCAATAAATGAAGTCACTGCCTTCAGTGGTTTCCGCATCTGCGGTCCTGGGCCGCACCTGCGCCCACCGCATCTGGAGAAATGAGACCGCTTCTACGGAAATTCCCCTGGCCAGCTGGGCCCCTTCTGCGAGAAGCAAACTGCTTCTACGGCTCCACTTCTGTGAAAGATTGGCCGATTATGACTCCTGGGCTGGCCATCCATGGCCGCATCCGCGATGGACTAGCCGCTTCTGCGGGCTCGTACCTGCGGCTGACCAACCGCAGGTGCGGTTATGACAGAAGCCTGAAGTTTCAGCTCTTTCCCACATTCCCAACTATGCTCGAGCCTCGTCCGATTGACGCTCAGGGCCACCGGGGCCCTGCCTGATCATACCTACAAGTTTGAAATGATAAAACGGACTCACACGAATCCTCAAAACGCATGAAACAACGCAAAATCTAAGAATCACCCCCTAAAACCAATTGAATCAAACTTATGAACTTCAAGTTCTTAAATCTACTTCCAATGTGACGAAACACACTTATACTACTCGGATTGAAACCAAATTTTACGTGCAACTCTTAAATGACATTACGGATCTATTCTCGGTCTCGAAATTCCATTCGGACCTCGATAACTTAAAAACCCGCTCCAAACCAAATTTAAAGAACTTCAAAATCCTTAAGGAATCAACTATCACTATTAGGCGCCAAAACGCTCCCGGGTCATCCAAAACCCGATCCGGACATACGCCCAAGTCTGAAATCATCGTAGGAACCTGCTGGAACCTTCAAATCTGGATTCCGAGGTCGTTTACTCAAAACGTTGACTGAAGTGAAACTTTGCCTTTTAAGCCAACCTTAAGGAACCAAGTGTTCCGATTTCAACCCAAACTCTTCTAAATCCCGAACCAACCATCCCCCCAAGTCATAAATCAGTTAAAGCAAGTGCGGGAAGTCTTATTCAGGGGAACGGGGTTCTAGAAAGCAAAATGACCAGTCGGGTCGTTACATTCTCCACCTCTTAAACAAACGTTCATCCTCGAACGGGTTTAGATTCATATCTGAAGTGCTAAATAAGTGAGGATATCTGCTCCGCATGTCCTCCTCGGACTCCCAGGTTGCCTCCTCGACTGGTTGGCCCCTTCACTGGACCTTTACCGCAGAAATCCTCTTGGATCTCAATCGGTGATCCTGTCTATCAACAATGGAAACTGTCTCCTCCTCATAACCCAAGCTCTCGTCTAGCTGAATAGTACTGAAGTCTAACACATGAGACAAACGGCGTGATACCTCCGAAGCATAGACATGTGAAAAACTGGATGAACTCCCGATAAGCTGGGGGGGTAAAGCAAGCTCATAAGCAACCTCTCCAACTCGCCTCAACACCTCAAATGGGCCTATAAACTTTGGGCTCAACTTGCCCTTCTTCCCGAATCTCATAATACCCTTCATTTGCGAGACTTTCAAGAGAACATTCTCGCCGACCATGAATGATACATCATGCGCCTTCTGGTCTGCGTAGCTCTTTTGTCTGGACTGAGCTATGCGAAGCCTTTCCTGAATCAACTGTACCATACAACTTAGTCTCACCAGGCTCAAACCACCCGATAGGAGAACGACATCGCCGACCATATAAAGCCTCAAATGGAGCGATCTTGATGCTGGACTGATAACTGTTGTTGTAAGCAAACTCGGCCAAAGGCAAGAACTGATCCCACTGACCTCCAAAGTCAATCACACACGCTCTAAGCATGTCCTCCAAAATCTGAACTGTCCGTTGCAACTGCCCCTCATTCTGCGGGTGGCTGTGCTGAGCTCTACCCGGGTCCCCAACTCATTTTGTACGGCTCTCCAGAAATGGGAAGTGAACTAAGTGCCTCTATCTGATATGATGGAAACAGGCACACTGTGCAACCGAACTATCTCCCGAATGTAGATTTGAGCCAACCTCTCTGATGTATAAGTAGTCATAACCGGAATGATGTGTGCCGACTTGGTCAACCTGTCAACAATGACCCAAACTATATCATACATCCGCAATGTCCACGGCAACCCAACTACGAAGTCCATAGTGATGCGCTCCCACTTCCACTCAGGTACAGACATCTGCTGAAGTAGGCCACCTAGCCTCTGGTGCTCATACTTAACCTGCTGGCAATTCAAACACCTCTTTCTTCATCCGCCGCCACCAATAGTGCTGTCTCAGGTCACAGTACATCTTCGTAGCACCTGGATAAATGGAATACCATGAACTCTGTGCCTCCTCTAGAATCCTATCCCTCATGCCATCGACATTAGGAACACATAGGTGACCCTGGAGTCACAGAATACCATCCTCGCCAATAGAAACCTTCTTGGCACTACCCTGTAGCACCATCTCTCTAAGAGTTGCCAAATGCGGATCATCGAACTGCCGAGCCTTAATCTGCCCCAGTAGTGAAGACTGAGCAACAACACACGCAAGAACTCAACTGGGCTCTGAAATATCCAACCTCACAAGTCTGTTAGCCAAGGACTGAATGTCCAAAGCTAGTGGTCTCACCTCTGCTGGTATGAATGCCAAGCTACCCATACTCTCTGCTTTTTTACTCAAGGCATCCGCGACCACATTTGCCTTGCTCGAATAATAAAGAATGGTGATGTCATAATCCTTTAGTAACTCAAGCCATCTACGTTGCCTCAAATTGAGATCCCTCTACTTGAACAAATGCTGCAAGATATGATGATCAGTATAAACCTCACATGACACCCCATACAGATAATTCCTCCGTAACTTAAAAGCATGAACAATCGCTGCTAACTCTAAGTCGTGCATAGGGTAATTTTTCTCATGAATCTTCAGCTGACGTGAAGAATATTCAATAACTCGCCCCTCCTACATCAATACACATCCCAAGCTAATGCGTGAAGCGTCACAATACACCGTCTACATCCCTGAACCGAAAGGCAACACAAGAACCGATGCTGTAGTCAAAGATGTCTTGAGCTTCTGAAAGCTCGCCTCACAATCATCGGACCAACAGAAAGGAGCCCCCTTCTGGGTCAATCTGGTCAGAGGTGATGCAATGGATGAAAAGCCCTACACAAATTGGTGGTAGTAACCTGCTAACCCCACGAAACTCCTGATCTTAGTCACGGAAGTAGGACATGGCCAACTCTGAACTGCCTCAATCTTCTTGGAATCCACTTTAATCCCCTCTCCTGACACAATATGCCCCAAGAATACTTCTAACTGTAGCCAAAACTCGCACTTGGAGAACTTAGCATATAACTTCTGCTCTCGCAAGGTCTGAAACACTACTCTCAAATGCTGCTCATGCTCCCCTAGGCTACGTGAGTATATCAATATGTCATCAATGAAGACAATAACAAAAGAATCAATATAAGGCCTAAACACCCTGTTCATCAAGTCCATTAATGCCACTGGAGCATTAGTCAAGCCGAAGGACATTACCAGAAACTCAAAATGGCCATATCTAGTACGAAAAGCAGTCTTCGAACATCTGAGTCCCTAATCTTCAACTGATGATACCCTGATCTCAAGTCGATCTTAGGAATACCCTAGCACCCTGCAATTGTTTGAACAAATTATTAATGCGCGGCAATGGGTACTTGCTTTTGATGGTAGACTTGTTCAGATGGCGGTAATCAATGCACATCCGCATAGTCCCATCCTTCTTCTTCACAAATAGTCCTGGTGCACCCAAGGTGACACACTAGGTCTGACAAACCTCTTTGCTAACAACTCCTCAAGCTGGTCCTTCAACTCTTTTGGCGCCATATGGTATGGTGGGATAGATTTAGGCTGGGTACCTGGAGCCAAATAGATACAGAAATCAATGTCATGATCCGGCAGCATGCCCGGAAGGTCAGAAGGAAACACATCGGCGAACTCCCGGACTACTGGAACTAAATCAATCATCGGAGACTCTACGGTGGTGTCCAAAACATATGCTAGATACGCCAAACAACCATTCTCGACCAGATATCGAGCCTTCACAAAAGAGATAACCCGTATGGATGCACTAACGGAGGAACCCTTCCACTCCAATCTCGGCAACTCTGACATCGCTAAAGTAACAGTCTTGGCATGACAAACAAGAATGGTGTGATATGGATATAACCAATCCATGCCTAGGATTACCTCAAAATCGATCATATCAGGTAACAAAAGGTTTGTTCTACTATCGAAACCACATAATATAACCACACAGGACCGGTAGATCCGATCTACGACCGCAGAATCACCCACAGTAGTGGACACATAAACAGGAGTACCCAAAGACTCACGAGGGATATCTAGGAAATGAGCAAATAGAGATGACACATATGAATATGTAGATCCTGGATCAAATAATATCGAAGCATCCCTACCGCATACAAAAATAATACCTGTGATCACGACATTTGAGACCAGTGCATCTGGTCTGGTCGGAAAAGCATAGAATCTAGCTGGAGCATCGGCTGGTTGAACAGTAGCTGGCTGAACACCCCCTGCCTGGCCTCCACCTCTAGGACACCCCCTACTAACCTGTCCCCCACCTCTGGGCGGCCGGACGGCTTGTGCTGTAATCATAGGCTGATGCCCCTACTTTACTTCCTTGCCCCAAAGTCTAGGGGAGGTCCTCTTTATGTGACCTAGATCTCCACACTTGTAACAACCCAGTGGTGCCACAGACTGCTGTCCTGAAGCCTGACTCTGGTGGCCCGAATATCCACCAGAAGAACCCTGATGGCTAGGATACCCGCCGAAGGAACCCTGAATAGCTGGTGGGCAGTAAGATCTCTCCGGTATCTCACTGAAATAAGGCCTCACTGGAGCACCTCGAGAAGGTGGTGGTGGTGCTGAATATGGGGCCTGCTGGGGTGGCCCTTCCCAAACTGACCTCTCTCCCTAGCTGGGGCACCTCTAAACTCTCGAGAGAATCTGGCCCTCTTGTCCTACTGCAACTTGTCTCTTCTCCCCTGACACTAACCCTCATTCCTCCATGCAATCTCTACTTCTAGCTGATACTTGGTCCCCATCTCAACCTCTCGGGCCATACTAGCTCGAATACCGGGGTGCAATCCCGCAACAAATCTCTGCACTCTCTCTGCGTCCGTAGGAAATATCATGAGTGCATGGCGAGACAACTCAGAGAATCTCGCCTCACAGTCGGTCACAGATATCTGACCCTGCTCGAGTTGCTCAAATTAACACCGCAACTCTTCCCTTTGAGAAGGTGGAATATACCTGTCCAATAGAAGCCCTGTAAACTGATCCCAAGTCATGGGAGGAGAACCTGCTAGTCTGCTGAGAAGGTAAGACTGCCACCATCTACGGGCCGTACCCTCTAACTGGAAGGCATTGAAATCCACTCCATCGAACTCCAATATCCTCATGTTGTGCCGTCTATCCCTGCACCTGTCAACAAAATACTAGGCATCCTCATGACGCTCACCTTCGAAGATATGAAGGTGTAGCCTAGTCCATCTGTCCAATAACTTCCGCGAATCGCCGTCCGCAGCTGGTCTAGGATCAGGTGCCACTACTGCAGCTGGCTGGGTACCGCCTGCGGGTAGTGTACCCGAAGTCTGATATACGGCAGTTGCGCGCCCAGGAGCCTGAGTAGTAGGGGTCGGTGCTCCCCCTCCTACCTGAGATGTGGCTAGGTCTGCTGGAGATAAACCAGTCTGAGTCATCAAGTTCACGAACCGCAGCATACGGCCCATGACCTCCTGAAAGTCCGGTACTGTCATGAAATCTGCCGGGGCAGGCTCTGTTGCGAGCACCTCGCCCTGCTCCTCAGTAATGGGATCTCCTGCTGGGTCCGCAGGTGGTGCAACTAGGGCAGCTCTAGGACCCCTCGTCCCCTAGCTCAGGTCGGTGCCCTCCCTCAACCTCTGCCTCGACCTCTAGCAACGGGGGGAGCAGCTCCTCCCGGTTTTGGAACGTCCATTGTATGCGTCCTCACCATCTGTGAGAGAATAGAATAAGGAAATTTAGTACATCATCAACTGCACGATAGGAGATTAATAAAGAGTAGTTTCCTAACACCCTATAGCCCCTCGAAGATAAGTACAGACGTCTCCGTACCGATCCGCAAGACTCTACAAGGTTTGACCATAACTTGTGAGACCTACGTGAACCTAGTTCTTTGATAACATGTTATCACGACCCAAATTCCATATTAGGCCGTGATGGCTCCCAACACCATTGTTAGGCAAGCCAACACTAATCAATTAGTAAATCCTCATTTACGTAGTTAGTACGTGATAACTTCCATTATAGATTTAAGAAATTTATAGTTTAAAAACTTAAGCATATTTAAATGAAAGATATGAATACGGGTTTCAATCATAAAGACAAGCCAAAACATCATAATCCTACAAATGTGTGTGCCAAGACCTGGTGTCACTAGTGTGTGGGCAATCTAGTAGAATATACATAACCATACTATCCTACTGTCTCGAAAAGGAATAGATAGTAAACAAAATACAAAAGAAAGACTCTAGCTGCTGCAGAACGGCTCAAAAGGGCAGCTCAGTGGAAAGTCTCGGGCTGAGGAGTCCACTCTATGCGCCAGACTGATGGCCAGATGCACCTGCCTCAAAGCTTGTACAATCAAGTACAGAAGTGTAGCATGAGTACATAGAAATATGTACCCAGTAAGTATCTCGTCTAACCTCGTAGAAGTAGTGACATGAAAGTAATATGTGCACTGCCGAGGGTCGAGCGGCACGAACCATAGATGCATCTATTCACCCCGCTCGCGAATCATACATGTGACGCGGTAAAAGCATAACCCTGCTCACGAATCATACTTGCGACACGGTAAACATAATTTTCATCATTTATACACAACACTTATTTTAATTTCCTTTTATAAAAACGAATACTATTCACTCGAAGCCTGTAAAACCTTAGATTTCCTTCAACTTTCTTTCTTTCATACCATTAGCATATATAAGCAATTAATAGCGGCCACACAGCATGATGTGATCCTATAACTACCCGGATACAACAGGAATAGTAGCTACGTACGGACTCTCGTCACCTCGTGCGTACGTAGCCCCCAGAATTAATCACAAATTAATTAAGTTCACCTATGGGGACATTTCCCCTTACAATGTTAGAAAAGAGACTTACCTCGTTTCGAGCCTACTTCCAACTCAAGAATGCGTCCAAACTCTCAAACCGGAGCCACACAATCCGAAACTATTCAAATAGTATAGAAGTACATCATTATGGGTTTACAAATTCGTATTTAAGCTATTAGAGCGATTATCCAACCCCAAGGGCAAGGTTCTTAAAATTCAACCCCAAGCCCACGTGCCCGGATTTCGGAAATTTTTCGAAGGAAGGTGTTACCCATAACCTAAGGATCAAGAATATATGATTTTTACTTCATTCCATAATAAATTTCGTGGTTAAATCATGTGTTTATCAAAACCCTAGGTTGTACTCTAATCCCATGATTTTCACTAATCTTTACATGTTAGTCTACCCAAAATTCAAGTATTTAACTCACACATAGTAGGAATTACTTACCTTTGAGAGCTTGGTGAAAATATTCTCTCAAGAGCTCCAAAATCGCCCAACCTTTGAGTGGAAATGAGCAAAAAATGGCAAACACCCGCAATAAATGAAGGTCACTGCCTTCAGTGGTTTCCGCATCTGCAGTCTTGGACCACACCTGCGCCCACCGCATCTGCAGAAATAAGTCGGCTTCTGCGGAAATTCCCCTAGCCGGCTGGGCCGCTTCTGCGAGAAGTAAACCACTTCTGCAGCTCCGCTTCTGCGGAAGATTGGCCGCTTCTATGACTCCTGGGATGGCCATCCATGGCCGCATCCACGATGGCCTAGCCGTTTCTATGGGCTCGCACATGCGGCTGACCAACCACAGGTGCGGTTATGACAGAAGCCTGAAGCTTAAGCCCTTTCCCACATTCCCAACTAAGCTCGAGCCTCGTCCGATTGACGCTCAGGGCCCCTAGGGCCCCGCCCGATCATACCTACAAGTTTGAAATGATAAAATGAACTCGCTCGAACCCTCGGAACGCCCGAAACAATGCTAAATCTAAGAATCGCCCTCCTAAAACCAATTGAATCAAACTTATGAACTTAAAGTTCTTCAATCTACTTCCAATGTGACGAAACACACTTATACTACACGGATTGACACCAAATTTTACGTGCAAGTCTTAAATGACATTACGAATCTATTCCTAGTCTCGGAATTTCGTTCGGACCTCGATAACACAAAAGCCCACTCCAAACCAAATTTAAAGAACTTCAAAATCCTTAAGGAATCAACTATCACTATTAGGCGCCAAAACATTTCCGGGTCATCCAAAACCCCATCCGGACATACGCCCAAGTCCAAAATCATCGTACAAACCCGCTGGAACCTTCAAATCTGGATTCCGAGGTTGTTTACTCAAAACGTTGACTGAAGTCAAACTTGACCTTTTAAGCCAACCTTAAGGAACCAAGTGTTCCAATTTTAACTCAAACTCTTCTAAATCCCGAACCAACCATCCCCGTAAGTCATTAATCAGTTAAAGCAAGTGCGGAAAGTCGTTTTCAAGGGAACGGGTTCTAAGAAAGCAAAACGGCCGGTCGGGTGCGCTGAACAGCCGTACCTCAAGTCTCCGCAAATATCCAATCCGAGCTTGCTAGTAACCGCCGCAGGGACCGTCTCCAAAATCCGCATAGTGTGCAGAGTGCAGTATTAGTACAACCGACCCCATGTACTAGTAAGTGCCGAGCCTAACCTCGACGAAGTAGTGATGAGGCTAAGGCGGGTCACCTACGCTAAACCTATACGCAGTATATGATAATGACAGAATAATTAAAATATGTTACATAATTAAACAGCCAGCGGAAAATGATAACCACAGCCTTGAACTAAACCAATGTCGTCCAAAATTTACCAATCTCTACCAGCTCAAATAACAATACCGGAAAACAACGCAGCTTAAGAAATAGAAACATATAGGTTGTGCGGCGCGCAACCCGATCCCATCAGACAACACATAATCCTCTCTTATTCCACCATAACAATATCACTAACAGTAAATAATATATATGTTTGTTACGGTGCGCACCCCGATCCCACCATATATCAATATCAATATCATAAGTCACCCTTATTTCACCATATCAATCCGCCCTTATTCCACTTGTTACGGCGTACAACCCGTTCCCACCATACATACATATTCACCCTTATTCCACCATATCAATCCTCCCTTATTATACCTGTAGCGGCGTACAATCCGATCCCACCATATCAGTGTCAAACAGTCAATGTACACAGTCAAATCAACAGGCTAAATCACAAGGCGTTTACGATAAGTAGATACCAGACGGAACTAAGAAAATGAAACTTGTTAAATATAGAGTCTACACAAATAATACTACACAACGAGACCAAACCAGCAATTTACAGTTAGAAGGTACAAACAACTCAAATTAAGCAAATAGCAGGGATTAGGGGAACTATGAAAAGAGCTAACATGGTTAACAAAAGAAAACATTGATTAACACGTAGCAATTAAGCATGGAAAGCATTTAGAGCATGTAACAATTATGATAGGAGGGAAAACAATTAAAGAAAAGTGATAAATCAGGGAAAAATAGATAATTCGTCGGCATATAAGCACTTGTCACCTTGCATATACACTGCTCACATGGAATTCACATAACACAAAGTCTGAGGGTTCCTACCCTAAACTCAAGGTTAGACACAACACTTACCTCGCTCCAAATGCCACTCAAAGCTCAATCACAGCTTTGCCTTTCAAACACGCCTCCGAACCAACATTATCTAGCAAATGACCAACCAAACGTTTCAAAATAAGCATTAGGAATCACCCACGATCGATAAGAATTCAATTTAGGCCATTATTGAAAAAGTCAAAACCCGAGCCCGCTTGGTCCAAATTCGAAATTCGGACCACAACCCGATTACCCATTCACCCCCGAGCCCGGATATACAATTGGTTTTAGAATCCGACCTCAATTTGAGGTCTAAATCCCCAAATTTTGGAATCCCTAGTTTCTACCCAAAAATTCCCAACACCATGAAAACCTTAGATTCTAGGTTGAAATCTTGTAAAATAAAGTGAAAGATTGAAAGTAACTAGTTTAGAATCACTTACCTATGATTTGAGGAAGAAAAGTTCTTTGTAAAATCGCCCTCTTGTGTTTTAGGTTTGGAAAATTTGAAGAATGGGAGAAAAATCCCATCCAAAATCATTTTGACCAGTTGCAGGTATCACATTTGCGATCTGGGGTTCCCAAATGCGAACCCCGCAAATGCAAACTTCTCTTCGCAATTATGAAGATTTACCTGAGCCTACTAACGTGGCAGATGCGACCCATGGTCCGCAAATGCAAACTGTCAGGATCGCAAATGCGATCAATGCTTCGCAATTGCGAAGCTGCCCCTCCCCGCCCACTGCTCGCAAATGCGATAATTTCTTCGAAAATGCGAGGCTCGCATTTGCGAGCCAGACCTCACAAATGAGAAGTCTACAGACCTGAAGCACACCAGCTATGATTCCTAAGTTCAAAACACTCTGTAGTATATCTGAAACTCACCCGAGCCCTCGGGGTTCCAAATCAAACGTGCACGCAAGTCTTAAAACATCATACAAACGTGCTCATGCCATCAAATCACAAAAATAACACTTAAAACCACGAATTTAGCACCAAATCAAATTAAATTCTCAAGAACACTTTGAAATTCCCATTTTCACAACCGGGCGTCCGAATCACGTCAAACCAACTCCGTTTCTCACCAAATTTTACAGACATGTCTTAAATATTATATTGAACCTGTACCGGGCTCCGGAACATAAATACAGACCCGATACCAACAAGAACAAACATCAATACTTTTCTTAAAAACCAATAATTTTTCGGATTTTAATTTTCAACAAAAATTCATAACTCGAGCTAGGGACCTCTGAATCCGATTCCGCGCATACGCCCAGGTCCCATATTTTGATACGGACCCACCGAGACTGTCAAAGCACAAATCCGGGCCTGTTTACCAAAAATGTTGACCGAAGTCAACTCAAATGAAGTTTTTAATCAAAAATCCTTACTTTTATCAACTTTCAACACAAAAGCTTTCCGGAAACACGCCCGGACTGTGCACTCAAATCGAGGAGGGTAAAATGAGATTTTTAAGGCTTAGGAGCGCAGAATCGAGTTCTAAAAGATGACCTTTTGTGTTATCACAATATATATGTATATATATATATATAATTAATTTTTTCAGAAACTATATAATACTTATTGGATTTGGTAGCGGAATTTTCTTTTAAAAATAAAATATTAATGAGTTAATGACAAACTATGTTAATTCTTGGATTTTGTTTTAATGAATTTGGGTCTTCCTGAATTTTATCTAAACCCCGACTTTAATCACCGTATTTTTTCTATCATAAACTATGATCATATGAAATTATGAGTAGTTAATCAAATATACCAAAATAATCTATTAAAATATCTTCTTTATTTCTACCTCTAATTAGAAATTATATACTCAGAAATTCACAAAATAATAAAATATCTTCTTTAATCTATGATTATTGTCCATTTGGAATCATTTTTCATACTTTAAATTATGTTACTAAATATCAAGTAATTACTCCCTCCGTTTTAATTTATGTGAACCTGTTTGACTGGGCACGGAGTTTAAGAAAAAATGAAGACTTTTGGAATTTGTGGTCCTAAACAAGTTAAAAAGGGGCCCAGAGTATTTGTGTGGTTATAAAAGCTTCTCATTGAGGGTAGAATTGTAAGTTTAAGCTAAATTGTTTCCAGATTTAGAAAGGGGTCATTCTTTTTGGAAAGGACCAAAAAAGAAATAGGTTCACATAAACTGGAACGGAGGGAGTACCTTTGTCCCTTTGATATCTGCTTATTCCTTATTACACTTGCTTTATTGTAAATTTTTCTTTTAGTAAATTATGTAATGATATGCTCAGAAAACATAAATAAAGAACAATAAATGGCTAAGAAGCGTTGATCTTCCAAAAGTTATGGTTAAAAACGTAACACAAATTATTATTATTATTATGGACTTAATTTATTGCCTTGATCTTGGGCCGGGACTTTGCCCGAGCTTTGCAGGACTAGTATATATATATAGTGAAAATAGCACGGGTTAGCTAGTTTCCGGATTGGTAATTGAAAAATAGCAGCGTTTGCAAAGTCAATGAAAAATAGCCACTATTTGTTGCAACACGGAAAGTTCCTGCATTAATGTACTGGAGATTGATGCACCTATGTATGCACTTTCAGCATATTATACTGAAACTCCAACACACGGAAAGTTCCAGCATAATATACTGGAGATTGGAGCACCTGTGTATGAACTTCCAACATATTTTGTTGGACCTGTATATTATACTAGAACTCCAGTATATTATGCTGGAACTCCAGTATATTATATTGAAAGTCCAGTATATGCACGGATGCTCCAACTGATCTTATCGTATATACATACATTCTCAAAAATTGCATACTCCATTGGCTTTCGAAAATGGAAATTCTGCCAGCTGAATCCATCAGAGCTAGAGCAGATGAAGTAGCTGAATGGTTACATTCTGTCATTGATATAGATGACCCTCTTCCTAGTAAAACGTCATTGAATTCAACACCGTGTGAGGAGAAGTGCAAAATAAGACCAATTCCATCTACCTTTTTTTTTTTTTTTTTGGTAGTACTAGTGGGGAAAATCATTTCAATTACTATGCGCCCCATGTGGTTTCCATTGGTCCAATACACCATGGAAAACCTCATCTTAGAGCCATGGAGAAGTTAAAATGGACAGCAGTGGGGGGATTGGCAAAAAGAGTACGTAAAGGCAAGTTATCCATTGAGCAATTGTATGCAAGTGTTGAACAGGACTTGCTCAGCGCTCGGAATTGTTACTCTCCTAGTCATTTCGAATGTTACGCTAACGACCGTGATTGGTGTCTGATGTTGTTCCTTGACGGCTGCTTTATTATTGAATTCATCTCTAGCGACAATATAAAGAAATATACTCCCTCCGTTTCATGTTAAATGAGGTACTTTCCTTTTTAGTTTGTTCCAAAATAAATGATACATTTCTAAATTTGGAAATAATTCAACTTTAAACTCCTCATTTTACCCATTTTACCTTTAATGAGAAGCTTTTATAACCACACAATAGTCATGGCCCCATAAAGCTTTACCCCTTAAGCTTTTAAGACCACAAATTTCAAAAGTCTTTCTTTTTTTCGTTAAACTCCGTACCGAGTCAAACTACCTCATTTAATTTGAAATGGAGGGAGTAATAGAGATTTGGTGTGTCGTGACCTTATATTGTGAAAATTAATTGCCTTTCCGGTTCTATATTTGTTAGCACGCGCATTTAGAATTGATGAGACTGATTTGCAAACCGAGAAGTTCCTCTTTAAGCAATTCTTAACAATATCCCCTTATATCAAGTACCGTATCTTTAGATCGCAGATGCACCCCCTTCCAGCTCCTGCTCATCTTTTTCAAATTTTTAGACACCTATGGATCAAATTTCCTTTTTATTTTAGAGAAGAAGAAAGAAGAAAAGAAGAAGAAGAAGAAGAAGGAAAAAAAGATCGTGCTATTTGTGAACCTTTATCAGTCACAGAGCTGAAGAAAATGGGTATTCGTTGCAGATCAAACAACCAACAATATTTTGGCTTATCATTCATCCAGCTTAAATCATTTGTGTTATCAGGAACATTGTTCCTTCCTCCACTAACCATCAACAAATGGACCACAGTCCTGTAATTAAACCTCGGAATCGGGATTTGAAGTTTCCAACAGACTCGTATGATGATTTTGGACTTGGGCATATGTCCGGATCGGGTTTTGGATGACCCGGGAGCATTTCAGCGCCTATTGTGGAGGTTAGCATTTTTGAAGAATTTCATAAATTTGGGTTGAAGTGCATTTGAATGTTATCGATGTCCGTTTGGGATTCAGAGTTTGGGTCCGTATGGTGATTCTGGTATTGGGAGCGCGTTCGGGAGTGGATTACGTAGGTCATTTTGGGATCATTTGGCGGAAGTTAGAAATTAGAAGGTTTTTGAGGAATTTGACCGGAAGTGGACCTTTTCATATCAGGGTCGGATTGCAATTCCGGAAGATGGAGTAGATTCGTAATGTAAAATATGACTTTTGTGCAAAATTTGGGGTCAATCGGACGTGATTTGATAGGTTTCGGCATCGAATGAAGAATTTTAAAGTTCTAAAGTTCGTAAAGCTTGAATTGGAATGCGATTCATGGATTTAGCGTTGTTTGATGTGATTTGAGGCCTCGAACAGGTCCGCACTATGTTTTGGAACTGGTTGGTGTGATTGGACGGGGTCCCGGGGGACTCGGGTGTGTTTCGGGGTAGTTTCGGATCAATTCAGGCTGTTTTGGGACGGCTGGTATCTGGTTCTGGTGTTGTTCTTTCCGAAAGCGAAGGGGTTCACTTGTTCGTGAAGAAGAGATTCTTGGTAGCGGATTTTTGTGCTTTGCGTACGCGGACGGGCCATTGTGTTCGTGAAGTGGAAGATGGGCCTATTGATTTTTAGCCTTCGCGTTCGCGAAAAGGTCGCCTATGGATTTTTAGCCTTAGTTGTGGAGCTGGAGTTAGTATTGCTTTGCGAACGCGAAGGTCTTGCCACGTTTGTGAAAAAGGGTAGTGCTGGGCAGTGTGATTTTAAAGACGGGATTTTGCCATTTTCCTCCATTTTTTATTTTTTTCGGCAATTTTTGGAGCTCTTGAAAGGGAGATTTTCGTCATCTATGTCAAGGTAAGTGATTTCCACCTATTTCAAGTTAAATACTTGGATTATGTATGGATTTAGACATGAAAATTTGTAGAAATCTTGAGATTTGGGGAAATAACCTAGAAATTGGTATTTTTGGATTTTGACCACGAAATTGGACATAGAATTGGGAATAAATTATAACTTTGAGTTTGTGAGGTTATGGATAATGTTTATCTTCGAAAAATTTCGGAATCCGGACACGTGGGTCCGAGGGTGATTTTATCCACTTTCCGAGCGGAGATGGGAATTGTTTTAAATAGAATTTGTTTTGAGTATTAGAGTATATTTTCATTGATTTGCGCATTGTTTGGCTATTTTTGGAGCGTTCGGTTTGAGGTGCTAGTGTGGCGTTGGAGCCAGTTATGGAACTTCAAAGCGAGGTAAGTCTCCTTTCTAACCTTGTAAGAGGGAATTAACACCATAGATGGACTAAATTATTGTGTGCTTCTATTAGGGGCTACGTACGCACGAGGTAATGAGAGTCCGTACGTAGCTACTATGTTCGGGTAGTTTTAGGCTCACATCATGCCTTATTGATATTGTTATTGATTTATGTTTATTTCTTGCCTTAAGAGGAAGCAAGATTGAATTTGCTTATTAAATGTTTTGAAAGGAGTGAAATTGAAGAATATAAGATTTAAAGGTTTCATTGAACTTCGTAATTTCGAAAGGAATTGAGGAATATTATAATAGCTTAAGAAATCTACATGTAATCGCGTCGCATGTATGTTTTGTGAGCGGATAATTTCCTTAAAAAGCTACAAGCTGAATTTCCCTTATTTCGAAAAGAATCAAGAAAGAGATATGATTTTAAAGTTAAATTTATATTTGACTGCGTCGCAAGTGTGATCTGCGAGCGAGGCGATTCCATAAATTTATATTTGACCGCATCGCACGTATGGTTCGCGAGCGGGGTATTTCCTTCTACTACTCTTATGGGATCGGGCCGTTCGCCTCGGCAGGAATTATGCGCCACACTTTCATGGGAGCGGGTCATTCGCCTTGGCAGGTTAATAGATGCATCTATGGTTCACGCCGTTCAACCCTCGCCAGTGCACAGTTTACTTTTATGTTGGTTGGGCCGTATACCTCGGCATTTCCTATATATATATATATATATTCTCATGGAAACGTGCGTAACATTTGGCTAGAAGCCAGTGTATCTGAGGGGTTTTCCCTGATTTGAATTATGACAACCTCTTGATGATATCCACTATATCTTTATGTATATGCTCCGGTTACGGAGGGAACTTGCTAGTGGAGAGCTCGAGTAAAATTGTAAAGAGGGGAAATGTACCACGTATTTTACAGATGTTTATTTCATATATTTACTCTGTTTCTTATTTATTCACTTCTTTACAGTATCTGATATTATTGGACCACTAGTAAGTGTCGAAGTCGACCTCTCGTCACTACTTCTTCGAGGTTAGACTGGATACTTACTGGGTACGCGTTGTTTTCGTACTCATACGGCACTTGCTGTGCATTTTTGTTGCATAGGAACATGTATGTCTAGTGGCCTAGTGGGCGTAGTGGCATGGTTGATACGGAGACTTTGGTGAGCTGCATCTCTCGAGACGACCCGCAGCCAGCAGAGCCTCCTTCAGAGTATTGTATTTTCTTTTCTGTCCAAATTTGTATTCCGGACCGTTATTATACTTCACTTTATTTCTTAATGATTGCTCATGCACTTGTGACACCGGGTTCTGGGGTGATTATGGGATATTCAATGTTGAAATTGGAAAATATTAGTATTTATTTTATAAAGTTCATCTGTTACTAGTGGAATTGAAGAAAACATTATGATTTCAAAAATATAAAAAGAGAGTTTAATTAACTATTTAGTGTTGTCTAGCCTGAGAGTGGTGTCCGGCGCCATCACGAACCTTAATGGATTTTGGGTCGTGACAACATGGTATCAGAGCACTAGGTTCACTTAGGTCTCACGAGTCATGAGCAAGTCTAGTAGAGTCTTGCGGATCTGTACAGAGACGGTTGTGCTTATCTTCGAGAGGTTACAAGGTTGTTAGCAGAACTTCCCTTCTTGATTTCTCATCGTGCGATTTGATTCTTTTGAGGCTTGTGCCTTTATTTCTTTCCCGTTCAATCTTATGCGACGTGAAACGCTTGTTATAGATTGGAAATCGAAGGATTGTCATGGTACTACAGGTGTGGTGCGGGATGTTTCTCCCTGTGCAGTTGATTGGGCTATTGTCGTCGCCTTGTGGAAGGATATTCTTTCATTTTAGCTCAGTAGCTGTACTTCTGAGAGCTTTGAGGCTATGCACAGGTTGCTATGATGCTCAGGCGTTGTTGTCACACAGTATTGATGTGATGGTAGGATGCTTGCCTATGTGTTGGGCAGTGAATGACTTGAAAGGAGGTTTACTCAATGCATGGTTCCGAGATTCAGTGTCTTATTTCCGGCGGAGGAAAAGCAATTAGCCTATGAATGTCCAGATTTAGGTTGATGGAGTAACGAGGCTTGGTACTTTCGAGCGTGGTAGAGTTCTCAAATTTTGATATGGTGTCATCGTCTTGTTGAACGCATTAAGGTTTGCCAATGTTATGTCCTTCTTCAATTTGCCTTAGGGGCAGGGTACTGCGAAATGGTGCTTGAGATGCGGCTGTTAGAGATAACAGAGTGTAGTGGTTTCAGAATCGAATTGGTACTTCTAGTATTGATGGCTCGAGAAATGTAACGACCCGAACGGTCGTTTTAAGCTCTAACACATTGTTTGACAGTTTGAGGCCAAGAGAAGCTTCACTTCAGGTATTATAACTTGTACGCGTTGTCGGAATCGAAATTCGGGAAGTTCGGAGTTGATTTGGAAAGAGAATTCCCATTTCGGAAGCTTTAAGTTGGAAGAATCTAACTAAGGGTTGATTTTAAGTACATGACCTCGGAATCAGGATTTGAAGGATCTAACAGGTTCGTATGATGATTTTGGAGTAGGGTGTATGTCCAGATCGGGTTTTGGATGGCCCGGGAGCGTTTCGATGCCTATTGTGGAAGGTTGGCATTTTGAAAGAATTTCATAAATTCTAGTAGAAGTGTATTTCAATGTTAACGATGTTCGTTTGGGATTCTGAGTTTGGGAATAGCTTTGTATGGTTATTCTTGTATTAGGAGCGCATCCGGAAGTGGATTTGGAGGTCCGTAGGTCATTTTGGGGTCATTTAGCAAAAGTTAGAAATTTGAAGGTTTTTGACAAGTTTGACCGGAAGTGGACTTTTTGATATCGGGGGTGGATTCTGATTCGGAAGTTGGAATAGGTCTGTAATGTCAAATGTGACTTGTGTGCAAAATTTGAGATCAATCGGATGTGGTTTGATAGGTTTCGGCATCGAATGTAGAAGTTTGAAGTTCTAAAGTTCATTAAGCTTGAATTGGGGTGCGATTCATGATTTCGACGTTGTTTGATGTGATTTGAGGCCTCGAGCGAGTTTTTATCATGTTTTGGGACATGTTATTATAATTGGTTAAGGTCCCGAGGGCCTCAGGTGGATTTCGGAAGGTTAACGGAATGGATTTCTAACAAAGAGCTGCTGGAATTTTCTGTTGCAGAAGCTGTTCGCCAGAAATTTCTGATGCGTGGAGCCGATTTTGGAAGTTTATATCTTGCAATCTATAAGGAATCTGAAATTTTTCAAAACATGAAAGTTGTATCCCTTTTATTATAGTTTCCAGAAAGTTAAACCATTCATCATTTGGACATTTGTATAGAAAGTTATAATCAACTGAATTAAGTCAGGTGAAGCTGTTCGCCAGAAATTTCTGATGCATGGAGCCGACTTTGGAAGCTTACATCACACAATCTATAAGGAATCGGAAACTTTTTGAAACATAAAAGTTGTAGCCCTCTGATTCTCATTTCCATAAAGTTAAACCTTTAATCATTTGGGCATTTGTACAAAAAGTTATGATTAATTGAATTAACGCTGGTAAAGCAGTTTTTGGCTTGAAAATTTTGATACAAGTCGCATCTCACATATGCGACTTACCTGGACAGAATATATATGTCCGCAGTCTGACATTTTTGTTCATTTTTCAGAGTTTTAGACCTCGGTTTTGGGCGATTTAAGAGGTGTTTTTCACGAATTTGAGTTGGGTAAGTATTCTTTATCCGAAATTGATTATATTTAAGGATTCCAATGTCATTTACATCACGAATCCATGAATTTATGGAAGAAACATCAAATTTTTATTAAATCTTCAAAAAACGAAAATTAAAGATTTGAAAGCCAATCCGATGTCGGAATTCCATAATTTTTGTATGATTGAACTCGTATCAGAACGGATGTTCACATTTTGTGTCACGACCCAATTTCCCCTCCATTGGGTTTCGTGATGGCACCTAGTCTTAAGGACTAGGTAAGCCTAATAATTGCGGAATAACAACAATAAATAATAACATCTAAAATTCTTCTGAAATAACTCCTTTATACACTGAACATCTTCCCAAAACCCGGTAGTACAAGTCATAAGCTCTACAGAGTTTCGCTACCATTTCTAAACACAACTGTGTGGAAATAAGTACAGCAATGTGAATATAAAATAGGAAGGTGATTTCGAAGCCTGCGAACTCAGCAGCAGGGCTACCTTGAGTCTCCTCCGTAAGAATCCGCACAGCTACTAGCGAACAATACCTGGATCTGCACAAAGAATGTACAGAAGTGTAGTATGAGCACACCACAGTGGTGCCCAGTAAGTATCAAGACTAACCTCGGTGGAGTAGTGACGAGGAACAGTCAAGACACCTAGTGGTCTAATATACAGAACATGATGTTTATATAGAGACTACACGATACGGCTAACAATACAGTAATTAAAAATAAGGAGAGAAAGCAACAAGTACTCAGGGGAACACCATAAGGAAAACACGAAAAGGTAAGCGAGAATACAACCAAAATCCGAAATCACAAATACAGTAAAGACAAGTCATAACTCAACAACTCCGATAGTTTTCATCTTAAGTCTTAACCAGCAAGCGTCAATCAAATAGTCAAACCTTTCAAGTGATAAAAAAATGTTTCGAAATACACTTCTTTCAAATAAATGTTCTTTTCAAAATGAGTGATTTCAAAATAAATGCTTTTCGAATATAATCTTTTCAAATAGATAACGTTCGCATATCAGTCACCCTGTGACACCTCATCTCATAATCATACGGTACGGGTCTCAATACCAGAACCCTAACACTTGGCATCCTGTGCCCTCATCACACCTCCTGATCATACTGACAACTCACGTGCCCCAAAAGAGTCATTCTCACAGGGAAGGCAAAGAACAAGGGTGTGCGTCTATACTCAGAAATCTCAAAGAGCCTCCTACCCGATAAGGGTGATTAACCATGTGTATGCTAGTGCTAGTGTCCTAACATAGTTCATACCAACTAGTAAGTATTAGGAATAGAACGAACATCACCAATAATGTTTACACAAGGATAGGATCAATGAAACATCAGCTCAGAATGCAATGAATTTTAACAGGGGACCTCCCAGGATATCGTCCCGTAGTCCCAAACGTAAATACTCCGGGATCTCTCAGTATCCCGGGGATCTTTGAGTATCCTCAACATATGTGCTGGGGATCTCTCGGTATCCCGAAGATCTCTTAGTATCCTCAATATATGTGCTGGGGATCTCTCGGTATCCCGCACTACAGTCCAAATCAATATATATGTACAGGGGAATCTCCCGGGTGCAGTCCCGTAGTCCCAAAAGTAAATGTGCAGGGGGATCTCCCGGAATACCGATTCGTAGTCCCAAAGTAATCATGCAGCGCAACCAACAAAAACAACAGTCACAACACAACAGAAAGCTCGTACATCACCACAATACATAAAATAACAAGAATGACAATACTACAAGGTAAGACAAGTAAATCAACTTAAGGGTTGTAAATCACAAGGAAATGACAGAACCAGATCACAAGGAATAACCACAAAAAAGAATGCTGGCATAAAAGGAACAGTTCAAGAACGGGAAAACTAATATATAGCGATGATCCCACAATATAAAAGTCAATAACATGGAAATCAACACGAGTCAAATAGTCCCAAATAAGGGCAAGTCAACAAGGACATAGGTTATCTAACTTCTTTTAAGATTGGACAATTTCGAGGATATTCGACAATTCAATTAAAGAAAGATGATCTTCAGCTCCACTTAAGACTAAACAAATTTTAGGAAGGATAATGATGATTCTCAAATAAGACAACAGCTATGAGAAAGATAGCATAACAATAGGAGATGCGAAATTCTTCAATTTAATCAAATAGGAATCAATTAGGCAATAAGAGTGAATCATGAAGCAATTAATTCCAATTAAGCATGTAGAGGTGAAACTAGTAATAGGAAACTCAGTCACGTCAAGAACACATTCATACACAGTGAATATAAAGACATAAGAACCCTAAAAGGCCAATTTTCCACAAATAAGTCCGAGCACGCACTCGTCACCTCGCGTACACGAACTACAATCAACATAGAAGACTCAAATCCTAAGGGGAAGTTCCCCCACACAAGGTTAGGCAAGATACGCACCTCAATCCGCCAATCCAATACTCAATTTAGCTTTTCCTGTACCAATTCATCAACGCTCGGCTCAATCTAGCCAAAAACGACTTGAATACATCTAACAATGCAAGAGAAAAGAATTCCAATTAACAAAACTATGATTCTTATACAATTTGCAAAAAGTCAACAAAGTCAGCTCCCCGGGCCCGCACCTCGGAACCCGACAAAATTTACAATGACCGAACACCTATTTGCTATGAGTTCACCCATACAAAAATTAACAAGTTCCGATACCATTTGGTCCTTCAAATTATAATTTTACATTTTTGAAGGACTTTACAAATTTTCCCCAAATTCCATCCCAAATCAAGAATCAAATGATGAATTCAATGATAGATTTATGTATTTTAGCCAAATCCGAGTTAGAATCACTTACCCCGATGAATTTCTTGAAAAACCTTCGAAAAATCGCCAAGATCCGAGCTCTCTAGTTCAAAATATGATATAAAACCCCAAATCTCGTATTTATAATGCTCCTTCCGGATTTCCTCACCGCTGACCGCAGAAAATCACCGCTGACCGCGGTGGAGCACCACTAACCGCGGTAAATCCACCGCTGCAGTGGAAAATATTGAGTGCAGTGACAGGTTTTAGTATTTTAGCCATAACTTTCTCTACAGATGTCCAAATCATGATTTCTTTATCTTTCTGGAAACTGGACACGAAACGCTATAACTTTGGTTTTTGAATCATCTCAAAATTCCTTGTAGATCAAAAGATATAGGCTTCCAAAGTCGGACCAACGACCTGCGGATTCTTCAATACCACGGACCGCGAAAAAACCTCCGCCTCAGCGGTAAGACCACCGCCCCAGCAGAAATTCCTTCGCCCCCAGCGAAGATTTAAGCATCAGAACCCTTCCCTAAGTTCCGGAATGTCCGGACTCGCTCAAAACTCACCCGAAACACACTCGAGGCCCCCGGGACCTCAACCAAATGTACCAACACATCCCATAACATCATAAAAATTTAGTCGCGCCTTCAAATTACTCAAAGCAATGCCAAAAATACCAAATCCACCTCGGGTTCAAGCCTAAGGACTTAGAAACTTTCAAATTCCACAAACAACGCCGAAACCTATCAAATCAAGTCCGATTGACCCCAAATTTTGCATGAAAGTTATAACTGACATAATGGAACTATTCCAACTTCTTGAGTCGGATTTTGATCTCGATATCAAAAAGTCAACTTCTCGGTCAAACTTCCAACCCTCGACTTCTCATTTTCTCCATTTCAAGCCTAATTAAACTAAAAACTTCCAAATAATTTTCCGAGCACGCTCCTAAGTCCAAAATCACCATTCGGAGCTATTGGAATCATCAAAAATTCATTCCAGAGCCTTTTACTCAATTCCGGTCAAATTCTCATCCCTTAAGCTTCCAAAACTAGAATCCTTCTTCCAATTCGACTCCAAATCCCCCGATAACTGAATTCAACCATGCACTTGAGTCGATACACATAATATGAAGTTGTTCAAGACCTTACGCTAATGAACGGACCTTAAATTCTCAAAATAACCGGACAGGTCGTTACATTTTGTGAGTTTTTTCAGGATTCGAGACGTGGGTCCCACTGTCAATTTTTTTAATGAATTTCAGATTTTAATCCGGAAAATTATTAAATTCATATGGAATTAAATCTTACAATTTTTATTGAGTATATCGAATTGTTTATGACTAGATTTGAGGATTTTGGGCACGAATTTGCGAAGCAAAGGTTTATTGGAATTTTGAATTTGGTTGCGGAGCGAGGTAAGTTTCTTTTCTTACCTTGTAAGAGGAAATTAGCCCCATAGATGAACTAAGTTAACATATGCTTCTATTTGTGGGGGCTACGTATGCAAGAGGTGACGTGAGTCCGTTCGTAGCTACTAGCTATGCCTATATCCGGGTAGTTTTAGGTTTACATCATGCCTTGTTGATATTGTTATTTGACTTATGTTTATTATTTTCCTTGAGAAGAAGCAAGATTGAGTTTGCTTATTAATTGCCTTGAAAATAGTAGGAATGGAGGAATTTGATACTTTAAAAGCTTTCATTTGAATTTCGTTTTTTTTTTTGAAAAAGAATTGAGAAATATTATAATAACTTGAGAAAATCTATGTTCAACCACGTCACAACTATATTCCACGAGCGGGGTAATTTTTCACTACTCTCATGGGAGCGGGCCATTTGCCTCAGCAGATTAAATAGATGCATCTATGTTTCGTGCCGTCCGACCCTCGGTAGTGCACAATTTATTTTTATGTTAGTTTGTGTTGTTCGACCCTCGGCAGTGCACAATTTAAATATTTATGTTGGATTGGACCGTACGACCTTGGCGTGATTTGCATGATTGAATTGGTTGCTTGGGAATTTATAATAATTGATATTGCTTTATTGACCTAAGATATAAATTGTTAAATGATGAAAAAAAAATTTGGAAATTTCTTATTAATAAAAGAATTGTTTACTTACTTCATGATATCAGCTTATAGCTGTTCTATGTAACCCATGCTTAATTATATCATTGGTATTTTATTTATAGCCCAAAGTAAGTGTCAGAGTCGACCCCTCGTCACTACTTCTTCGAGGTTAGACTGGATACTTACTGGGTACGCGGTTATTTACGTACTCATACTACACTTGCTGCACATTTTGCTGTGCAGGCACATATATGTTTAGTGGCCTTGTGGGCGCGTGGTTAACGCGGGAACTTAAATGAGCTGCATTTCATGTTAAGGCCCGAATTCAGCAGAGTCTCCTTTAGAGTTATCTTTATCTTTTCTGTCTAATTTGTCCATGCAGATGCTGTATTTTATTTTATCTTTCTAGTTGATGCTCATGCACTTGTGACACCAGATTTTCGGGTGATTAGGGGTTGTTCACTATTGAAATTGTTAAAATATTATTTTTTACTCTATAAATTCCATCTTTTACAATTAAATTGAAGGAAATCAAGATTTCAAATACTAAAGTGAACAATTAAGTTAATAAAAAATTGTTGGCTTGCCTGACAGCGGTGTTAGGCGCCATCACGACCTTTAATGAATTTTGGGCCGTGATAACATGGTATTAGATCACTAGGTTCACGCAGGTCTCATGAGTCGTGAGCAAGTCTAGTAGAGTCTTGCGGATTGGTACAGAGACATCCGTACTTATCTTCGAGAGGCTACAGGGTTGTTAGGAGCACTTCCCTTCTTGATTCCTTATCGTGCGATTTGATTCCTTTGAGGCTTATGCCTTTATTTTCCTTTCTACTCAATCTTACGCGGTGTGAAATTCTTGTTAAAAATTGGGAATCGATGAATTTAAATGCTTCTACAGATGTGGTGCAGGATGTTTCTCCCTGCGTATTGGTTTTGGGCTATTGTCATCGCCTTTTAGAAGGTCGTTCTGTTGTTTCAGCTCAGTATCAGTATTACCTAAGTTTTTGAGATTTGGCACTGATTGTTATGACGATTCGTGCGTTGCTATCGCACACTATTTGTGTAATGTTCGGATGCTTGTCTATGCGTTGAGGCAGTGGATGACTTGGATAGAGGTTTACTCAGTACATGATTCAGAGATTTGGTATGTTATTTCGGCAGAGAAAAGGCAAACATACTATAAATGTTCAGGTTTGGGTTGATGTAGTGACGATACTTGGTATTTTTGAGCGTGGTGGAATTTTCACCGGTGATGTAGTGTCGTCGTGCTTGTTGAACGCGTTAAGGTTCGCTGGTGTCATGGTCTTCATCAATTTACCTTCGGGGCAGAGTAGTGTGAGATGGTGCCAGAGAAGCGTTGGTCAGAGATAGCGGAGTGTAGTAATTTTGGAATTTAAATGGATATTTCTAATGTTGACGGCTCGAGGAAGATGATCTTAAGAGGGGTTTAAAGTTGGTAGCAATCTATTGGTTCAAATGCTACAGAGATGGATTTTGACTTAAGAAACAACTGGGCAACGAAGGATGAGGAAGGACATATGGGAGGTGTCTTGTGGTAGATAAACTTCTAGAACGCAATGTGTGAGGAACATGAGTCGAGTAGTTGCTTAAAGGAGTGAATTTGACTAAAGTGGGAGAGTGGCAGAGTAGCATATGGGTTCTGTGGTAGGATGACTACACGCCTTGAGAAAAGTTTAGAGTGATTTAGGATTCACGGTGGACAGTGACTAGGTCTAAGGACTAATTTGGAATATTAACTACTATGTGAGGATGATTGGATGTGATAGGAGGGAGTTGCTTAATATGAAGAGGGATACAACATGACTTTGGAGTGGAACGTATCGTCGCACCTTTACTTGATGTCAATAGGGAGTCAATGGACTTGCACAACTGGTGAATGAGCACAGGCTTAGGATGGTTTATTGGGTTCGCAGTAATTATACTTGGTGCAGGATTGTTGGAAGATGTCGGCATGGACTTTCCACAGGTGGGTTACCTCCTATGAGCAGGTTAATGGTTGTGTGGTATTGACGAAGCTTCTGCGAATAATTCTACTGGCTATCCGATAAGAGGTTGAACATGTGAATGTGGCTAGTGATTCAGAGCGTTCATGAAATGGTTAACAGGGAGATTTTGAGGAATTTTGCGGGTCGATTGCACGATGTCATATCAGTGAAGAAGAAGGAATCTTAGTAGGTTCCAGGGTTATGTAATGGTAGCTTCAAGCTAAGTGGGAGAGCCCCACTGCCTATGATTGAATTGCATGGTTTTCTACTTGCGAGGTTTCTGGTTATCGGCACATTGATGAGTTTTTACGACTAAGGAAAGAGAACATCAGTGGTAATTTGAGCGAAGGATTTGAGGAATGTGTCATATAATTGGCCTTATCGATTCATGTTCAGGCTTTGGGAAAACTCAGGATTTATGCTTCGTGTAGAGTTGAGTTACAAGGAAGGTGATTCAGCGGGGTGCTTCTTTTAGAGAGTTTTCATGTGCTAGTAGAGCCTTGGAGTTGATTATATTCGGGAGCAAGCCAAAATGGGTGACTCTTAATAACGGTCCTAGTGGATTTAAATATTAAAGTGCGGTGCCTGCGAATTTCATGTCCGTAGTATGGTTAAGTACCAAACTTTTGCAGCGGATTGTGAAAAGTGGGCATGGAGTGTTCTATGTTATCTTCGGTCTGGAAGGTAGCATTGGAGGAACGGGAGAAAATAATTTCAGATTCATGGAGAAATTATCAGGATGGGTGTACTAGTTGAAGATGTGAATATGCGCACAAGGAGGGTATGAGATGGTTCGTGGGTTTTGTGACAACGTGGTCTCGTGAAATAAGGTCAGTTAGGATTAGTGCAGATTTAGGTTGGTTATGTTTTGAGTGGAGCTATTATTATTCCTAAGGCAAGTCTAGAGTAAATTAGAAGAAGCCGGATCAGTTAGCAATGGTTGAATTGACATGATGGCTGCAATGATCAGTTCCTTTGGCGTGTTAAGATATACATGTGCTTTGTGGCGGTATGTGCGAGGCTTGGCTGCAGCCGTAATTGATTTTATTTGGAAGCATTCGAGTATTATGGCTTGTTATGCTTAGATGGATCCCAAAAGAGTTATGGTGGTTTAGAACACTACTTGAGGTTGGTATTTTCTACGGTTATAGGAATTCAGTCGCGTGTTGCAATGGTTCTCCTGAAATGAGTTAAGTGAAAAGTTTCTATATGATGAAGTGTGTACCCTATTAGTGGTTCAGCAGTTATGATGAAATTCTTGTACTCTTGCGTATTGGCATGATTAGGTGCAGTGGGTAGCATGGGAATTGGAAGTTGAGGATCAAAGTTGAGGTTCGGTGTTGACAAGAATGTCACAAGCTCGGATGAGCGAGAAAGGATTCAGATGGTTAGAGTAAGCTGGTATTGTCTTTAGAGTCACTTGAGATCTGTGTCATATGTAAGAGGCCTTGTGTACGGATTTGCAGGTCCTTGATTCACTTTACAGCATTAGTGTGGCCGGTGGTATGGATGTGCAAACTAGTTACCTGGTGCGGAAGGTCATGGGAGCGTATCCCACGGGAAGATTGTATAAGTGTGACATGTAGTCACTTGATTGATTGAAGATTGAAACCAAGTATGGAGACTGTGGTACTACCGCTAATGTGAGAGTTTAGGCCTAGATGGCGTTCTATTCATTTGGTTGTGAATTGAGGATATTTGTTTCGGATTTGACGGTTGTCCTTGTGTGTCATGGGGAAAAGGGTTACTGTGGATCCTTGAAAGGTTATTAGCCTAGTGCAGTACGGTCAGTATTGGCTTGAGGTCCGTGGATCGATCTAAATGTGAATGTGGGCTTTATATCAGGCCGGATGTGTTCATTTTAGCATAGTGTTGTTTACGGAGGAGTCTTTGGGCCTTGGATGTTACTTCTGTCGTAAGCTATTTCATGTAATACTCCATTGTACCATATGGGTTGTGAGGTGGTTCAATTATTCGCACTCATATCGAGATCACGTGTAGTTTGTAGTGCTATATGAGCAGGATGGCTCTCGAGATGCAGGTCATTTATTGCACCTTAGATGTGCTTGAGTTTCGTAGCTTATGGCGCTGTCCGTTTCCCCAAGATTTGCATAATGCACTTCGCGTGCTTGTGGTTGATCTTCGGATATTTCGCAGGTATGAGCATTTTAGCTTGGTAAGTATTTCCTTATAAATTATTATGTGTGGATCGGGTGGCACGCCGCTACGGGTATGTTGTTTGGATCGGGTGGCACGCCGCCACATGTAACATGGTTGGATCGGGTTGCATGCCGCAATAGTATCATTTGTGGATCAAGTTACACACCGCAACAATGTGATGTTGAATACAATTTCCCATATCTATTCTTGTGTGTTTTGCTTCTTATTTTTCGAGGAAGGTTCATGACATCTTTTCGGTTGTTCAAATTAGTTATGTGGGTTGAGCAATTCTTTCCAGAGTTCGTTTCCATATGTATCACATTTGAGTTTGTAGCTGGTTGGCACATTGTGGCATCACATGAGACTTTTGGCAGTGTTAGAGGTGGCTTATTGCTCTTGCAGCTTGTACTGGGTGAGACGAGATTATTGGACCTGGGATCAGGGCGATCAGATTTATATGAGGCACATTAAAGAGTAAATATCGATATTCAGTCTAGAATGAGGTAATGGTTTTCGTTGGGAGGAGAGACTCCATGAGTTGTGATTCGGCAGGTGATTATGAGTTTCTACACATCTCTTCTGTCGTGGCAGTATTGCGGGAGTTGAAACGGGACTTATATGCTTCATGAGTTGTGTTTGGGCATCAGATTCGTGGGATTTCGACTATTATTGTCAGGGGATGTTATTATGGTCATGTGAATAACGCGGCGCATTGTGTAATTTGGTAAGAGTATACAATCATGTATTGGTACTTTGTGTAATAATTGATACGATGTTCGTATGTTGGGAGTAGACCTGGTAGAGAATTTCGGATGTTGGAATTTGGCTCCAAGGCTAACTTGACTAAATAAAAGGGACAATCTTTAGATTTGCTCCAGCTAATGTGCTCAACTGGGTTGTGGTAGCACGGGTAGGTGCACGAGGTGTTAAATAGTGATTTCAGACAACTCCAGAGTAGTTCTTAGCACGTTCGAGGACGAACATATGTTTAAGTGCGAGAGAATGTAACGACCCGGCCGGTCGTTTTGAGCTCTAACGCGTGGTTCGGCGGTTTGAGGCCATGAGCAGCTTCACTTCAGGTAATATGACTTGTACGTATGGTCGGAATTGAAATTTGGGAAGTTCGGAGTGGATTTGGAAAGAGAATTCTCATTTCGGAAGCTTTAAATTGGAAGAATCTAACTAAGGGTTTATTTTGAGTAAACGACCTCGGAATGGAGATTTGAAATTCCAACAGGTACGCATGATGATTTTGTACTTGGGCGTATGTCTAGGTCGGGTTTTGGATGGCTCGGGAGCTTTCGGCGCCTATTGTGGAAGGTTGGCATTTTGAAAGAATTTCATAAATTTTGGCTGAAGTGTATTTAAATGTTATCGATGTTTGTTGGGATTTCGAGTTTGGGAATAGCTCCGTATGGGGATTCTGGTATTGGGAGCGGGTCCGAAAGTGGATTTGGAGGTCCACAGGTCATTTTGGGATCATTTACCAAAAGTTAGAAATTTGAAAGTTTTTGAGAAGTTTGACCGGAAGTGGACTTTTTGATATCGGGGTCGGATTCCAATTCTGTAAGTTGGGTTAGGTCCGTAATGTCAAATGTGACTTGTGTGCAAAATTTGAGGTCAATCGGGCGTGGTTTGAGAGGTTTCGACATCGAATGTATAAGTTTGAAGTTCTAAAGTTCATTAAGCTTGAATTCGGGTGCGATTCATGGTTTCGACGTTGTTTGATGTGATTTGAGGACTCGAGCGAGTTCGTATCATGTTTTGGCACATGCTAGTATAATTGGTTAAGGTCCCGAGGACCTCAGGTGTATTTCAGAAGGTTAACGGAATGGATTCCGGACAAAGAGAGCTGCTGGAATTTTCTGTTGCAGAAACTGTTTGCCAAAAATTTCTGATGCGTGAAGTCGATTTTGGCAGCTTATATCTCGCAATCTATAAGGAATCTGAAATTTCTCAAAACATAAAAGTTGTAGCTCTTTGATTATAGTTTCCATAAAGCTAAACCGTTCATCATTTGGAAGCTTATATCTTACAATCAATATAGAAAGTTATTGTCGATTGAATTAAGTCTGGTGAAGCTGTTCGGCAGAAATTTTTGATGCGTGGAGCAGAATTTGGAAGCTTATATCTCACAATCTATAAGGAATTTGAAAATTTTCAACACATGAAAGTTGTATCCCTTTGCTTCTAGTTCCATAAAGTTAAACCATTCATCATTTGGACATTTGTACAGAAAGTTATTATTGATTGAATGAAGGCTGGTAAAGCTATTTTTGGCTTCAAAATTTTGATACAAGTCACATCTCACATATGCGACTTACCTGGACAGAATATATATGTCCGGAGTTCGACATGGTTGTCCATTTTTAGAGTTTTAGACCTCGATTTTGGGCGAGTTCAGAGGCATTTTTCATGAGTTTGAGTTAGGTAAGTATTCTTTATTCGAAATTGATTATATTTCATGATTCCATAGTCATTTACATCATGAATCCATGAATTTATGGAAGAAAAATCAGATTTTTATCAAATCTTTCAAAAACGAAAATTTAACATTTGAAAGCCAATCCGATGTCGGAATTCGATAATTTTTGTATGGTTGAACACGTATCGGAACGGGTGTTCGGATTCTGTGAGTTTTTCCGGGATTCAAGACGTGGGTCCCACTGTCAATTGTTTTTAATGAATTTGAGATTTTAATCCGTAAAATTAGTAAATTCATATGGAATTAAATACTACGATTTGTATTCAGCATATCAAATTGTTTATGACTAGATTTGATGCTTTTGGACACGAATTCGCGAAGCAAAAGTTTATTGGAATCTTGAATTTGGTGCGGAGCGAGGTAAGTCTCTTTTCTAACCTTGTAAGAGGGAATTAATCCCATAGGTGAACTAAGTTAATATATGCTTCTATTTGTGGGGTCTACATACGTACGAGGTAACGTGAGTCCGCACATAGCTACTAGCTATACCTATGTCCGGGTAGTTTTAAATTTACAACATGCCTTGTTGATATTGTTATTTGACTTTTGTTTATTATTTTTCTTTAGAAGAAGCAAGATTGAGTTTGCTTATTAATTGCCTTGAAAAGAGTAGGAATGGAGAAATTTGAGATTTTAAAAGCTTTCATTTGAATTACGTATTTTTTTTGAAAAAGAATTGAGAAATATTATAATAATTTAAAAAAATCTATGTTCAACAGCGTCGCAACTATATTTCGCGAGCGGAAAAATTACTACTCTCATGGGAGCGGGCCGTTCGCCTCGGTAAATTAAATAGATACATCTATAGTTCGTGATGTTCGACACTCGGCAGTGCACAATTTATTTTTATGTTGGTTTATGCTGTTCGACCCTCGGCAGCGCATAGTTTATTTTTATGTTGGTTTGTGCCATTCGCCCCTCGGCAGTGCACAGTTTAAATATTTACGTTGGATTGGGCCGTACGACCTCCGCGTGATTTGCGCATGATTGAATTGGTTGCTTGGGAATTTATAACAATTGATATTGCTTTGTTGGCCTGAGATATAAATTGTTAAATGATGAAAAACAAATTTGGAAATTTCTTATTAATAAAAGAATTGTTTACTTCATGATATTGAGCTTACAACCGTTCTATGTAACGAATGCTTACTTATATCATTGATATTTTATTTATAGCCCATAGTATGTGGCGGAATCGACCCCTTGTCACTAGTTCTTCAAGGTTAGACTGGATACTTACTGGGTACGCGTTGATTTACATACTCATACTACACTTGCTGCACATTTTGATGTGCAGGCACATATATGTTTAGTGGCCTTATGGGCGCAGAGGTGTGGTTAACGCGGGAACTTAGGTGAGCTGCATTCCATGTTACAATCCGCAGTCAGCAGAGTCTCCTATAGAGTTATCTTTATCTTTTCTGTCTAATTTGTATTCCAACAGATGTTGTATTTTATTTTATCTTTCTTGTTGATGCTCATACACTTGTGACACCGGATTTTGGGGTGATTAGGGGTTGTTTAGTATTGAAATTGTTAAAATATTATTTTTCACTCTGTAAATTCCATCTTTTACTATTAAATAGAAAGGAAATCGAGATTTCAAATACTAAAGTGAATAATTAAGTTAATAAAAAATTATTGGTTTGCCTGACAGCGGTGTTAGGCGCCATCACGACCTTTAATGGATTTTGAGTCGTGACAAGAAAGATGATATTCAAAAAGGTTTAAAGTTAGTAGCGATTTGTTGGTTCATGTTACATCTCGCGTTTTTCATACGTTAAAGTTCCATCTTCAGTTAATTGACGTAGACTCAGGGATGAGATTACCTTGATGTTAGCATATTTATGCTATTATTACCAAGCAATAAGTAAGTGCCGTGAAGAAAAGGGTACACGAATTAAAAGAAATGAGTTTCGTTGAAGGTCGTCGAATTGGGATAAACTACGGGTCGAGTAATAATATCCAAGACTTATGGACTAGTACCATGCAAGTTACCATTTGACCATGGTAGTATGATGTATAAAGTATATTTAAAATAAGTAGAATTTTAAGTAATTTAGGATAATTTTTAATTATCCAGGTAATTGGTTAAGTACCGAGTAACGAAACATTACCTAATTACCTAATAAGCAGATAAAGATTAAATATCACACCCCAATCCCCACGTGGCAGCTAGCCATGTTATAAAGGAATGACTAAGTCATTCCTTGCTATGTTGTCATCAAATAAAAATATCTTTCATTTCCAAGAAATTGCCTAACCAAAAGTCTTTCAACCAAACTAAACCAAGACGTTAAACCTTAATTCCTTCGACCCACCTTTCTCCAAAAATCACTCCAAATATCAGATGTTATGCATTAAGTAGCGTGATTATCATAAAGCAGCGTAAATCTTCAACAGTCGAACTAATATTTTTAGTGTTTTAGCAACGGAGAAACTTTGCGGTTTTAAAGAAGTACGGTGCAACTTTTTCCAAGAACGTCATACGAATCTTTCCCTACTCCAGGTATGTTAAGGCTAAACCTTTCTTTCATTTTGACATGATCTCATAATTATACAAATCTAATAACGAGGCATAAAGAAAAATTCATGTCCCGAAATTTAAGTATATTTTTCCTAGTCTTGTAAGTAAAATATGCCTACCAGTAATTACGATCTCCACCTAGAACTGGAAGGTGACATGATGATCACTTATAGGGTACTAAATACTATATGAGTACGTGATAGCCTTTACTTTACATATTGATAAAGATTCCTATAATAGTCAAAATAACTTGTTGGAAACCAAAAGAATAAACGAACAAAGATTTTGACAGTATGTGCCATGCGATTAAGTATTTTCTTTTTCCAGTCAAGAGAGAGCAGAGAGTCTATATATTTATATATATCGTATTACAGTATTACAATATTTTTATTACCATCGAGCTATAATCGATGGGCATGCCCCTATTGGGAAACCACTCTTCTAAAACTGTCTTCAAGCCCTCATATTCAACTCGCTGCTCTGATCAGATGGTAAGTTATATGCCGATCCTACTGTGGTCGAGCGCCTATGAGCGAGCCCAGTTGGTCGAGATACAGAGCCTAGTATGGCCGAGCGCCTATGAGCGAGCCTACTACGGCAAAGCAGATATATATATTTATCGAGCCTTATGAGGCCGGACAGTTATTTTACTTATTATATTGAAAGAATAGAGTCAGTATCAGCAGGTGAGCATATCTTCAGATTATCTTTGACCCCCCAGCTGTTTTTAGTTATTATATTATCAGTTCAGTTTCAGCTTTCAGTATATTGCCTTACATACTCGGTACATTATTTCGTGTTGACGTCCCTTTTTGGGGGCGCTACATTTTATGCGTGCAGGTTCAGACAAACAGACGGGTAGACTTCCTTAGTAGGCATTTGAGTTCAGTTTTATCGCTAAGCTCCCCGTCCTTCGGAGTTGCCGGGTCTAGAAGTTTTGTGTATATATGTAGATATGATATGGGTAGGTCGGGGCCTGTTGCGATCATAATACATCCATCAGTAGAGGCTTGTAGACATATCCTGTCGGTTAGTGCAGTATGCTGGGCCTGTAGGCCCTGTACGTATATTTTGTTGGCTTGTTAGTTGTAGTACTTATGACGGCCTTGCCGGCCCAACTTTATGTTGACATTTAGTCAGCATAAGTCTCTATTCAGTTTTATATTTTGCATCGTACATTATCTTGTAATGTGGCCCGTGGAAAAAGTATGACATTACATGTTCAGAGTCTCGTAGTTGCAAGTGGTACGCAAGGATAGGTAGGCACTAGGTGCCGGTCTCGCCCCCATGCTCGGGGCATGATAGTTAAAGTCTGATTTAAGGCAAGAACTGGACAACGAAGGATGAAGAAGGACACATAGGACGTGTCTTGCGATGATTAAATTTCTAGAAAACCAAGTGTGAGAAACAGAAGTCGGTAGTTTCTTAAAGGAGAGGGCTTGACCTAATTGGGAGAGTGGTAGAGTAGCACGTGGGTTCTGTGGTAGGATGACTACACGCCTTGAGGAGAGTTTAGAGTGATTTTGGATTCATGGTAGACAGTGACTAGGTCTACGGACTTAATTTGGAATGTTGGTTGCTATACTGGGGGAGGATTGGATGGGACAGGAATGAGTTGCTTGATACGAAGAGGGATACAGCATAACGTTGGATTGGAATGTACTGTCGCACCTTTAGTTGACGTCCATGAGGAGTGAATGGACATGTACAGCTGGTAGATGAGCTCGGGCTCAGGATGGTCACTGAGTTCATAGTAATTGTACCCAATGCAGCAATGTTGGAAGATGTCGGTATGACGCCCCGAGCCTGGATGGGCCGTGACGGGAACCCGATACCTTACTCAACCGAGTACCAACATAATGTATCTTTTCATGTCATACTGTCATAGATAACTGAGCCGGAAGGCTGCCGTGAGATAAGTAGAATACAACATGTGATACCAACTTATACATAAGGCATACGGCCTATAAGGCCAAAATAACCACTCGTACACTGAACATAGGCCGACAAGACCATACAACCTTTTACGTACATGACATCTGTCTACAAGACTCTAAGAATAAATAATTTTCATAAAGGTCGGGACAGAGTCCCGCCATACCAAACTATACACATCTAAATCATACTAACCAAACAAGCAACTCCGAAGCAAATGGAGCGCACCAACATCTTCCACTGAGCAGATAGCCTACTTGAAGGGCTCTCGTCCTGTCTATCGGGACCTGCGGACATGAAACACAGCGTCCCCAACCAAAAGGGACGTTAGTACAAATAATGTACCGAGTATGTAAGGAATGAAAATTAGTAAATAATGGACATGATAGAAACATGTAGTAAAAGACTCGACATGTAAATCTGAATGACTCTGTGAATCATTAATATGCTATGCATATGCATATAAATGTCCTGTCGTGCGTAGGTACATGTATTCATAACACCATCAAGCCTCTGAGGGCATCCCATCATATCATCTCGGCCACTGTGGGCAAATCATCAACGTATACCAGCTGATCAGGTGGTGGTGCGTATATAACACCGTAACCTTTTTTCATATCCCATATACATATATACATACATATATAAATGTATATAACGCCATCTGGTCATGGGTCAATGTGCATGTATAAATCCATGAAATGCATATGAAATACGTTAGTCAAATCTCTCGGTACGTCATAAAACCATTATGCCTCTAATTAATATCATGAAATAAACTTTACCAACTTACGTATTTTTGAGACCCATGAACAGATGATAGAATAATATGATACATGGGAGAATAAGAATACATATGTCTAGTATTTCTACGAATAGAGTAATTTATGAAAGTTATGCATTTGTTCGTTTCGCTTGTGTCGTATAGATCATGCCAAAAAGAAAGAAGGGATAGCCTTAACATACCTGAGCCAATTCTCTTGACAATCCCTCTAACACACGTCAATTGCGATAACACATAAGGACGGATCGGACTAGGGGAAAATTCATATAATATTCTTGGAAAAAATTACACCGTACTTTCTTAGAATCGCAAAATTCCGTTGCTATTACGTGGTATAATTTTGTATGGAATATTTTTTAACAGAATGGTACCTTGCTGAATTTTATACCCGTTGGATGTATTAGAGAATTGTATACCTTGCTGAATTTTTAAGAGAATCCATCTCTTAATGAACTAGAATCTTATACCTTAGTGGGTGTGGGCCCCACTAAGGTGATGACTAATCCTTTAAGATTGACACATTATCAAGTTATTTGAAGGGTCACTTAGGTTTGTTAGGTTGCTACCACGTTCATTTGGTTTATAAAGCTTATCCAAAATATTATCCACTTATTTCTTAATTACATGGTTAATCTTCTACCAAAAATCCACAATTAACCAAATATCCACATAGTTGAGAATTATCTCAAATTACTTAAAATACTACTTATTTTTATCACACTTGATACACCTTACTATCATGGCCATGTGGTATCATATATGGTACTAGTCCATAAATACCGGGTATTTTAGCTCGGGCCGTATTTTATCTCAAAATGTAAAACTTCGACAAAAATTCATTTTCTTCAATTTTTGCTTACTCTCTCACCTTCAAGAATTTACTCATCACTTATTTGAAATAGCATAATGCTTGTAATCTTAAAATAATCCCATTCTCAAACTTACGTCGATTAACTTACAACGAAACTTTAACATACGAAAATGCGGGATGTAAATCTCATTTCCGAGCTTCCATCTATTTATTTATGGCGTACTTTCACGTACGAAAACATGGGGTGTAACATCATTCCCCCCTTTGGAACATTCGTCCTCGAATGTTGACTGATGCACTTATACTTTTTATAACCTATGGCTCTTGCGAATACTTTAGTACTCTCCTTGATATCTAGGCAACTGTTTTATGAACAAATCCAAAGGCCAGGGCATTCCCCCTTTAGGCCACTTTCCCACACCATGACTTGTGATTGAAATCCTTCCAATGTTGTAACTATTTCTACCTTCTATCATGCAACCTCTACGATACTAACCTTGTAAGTGTGCCTATGCGACTCTTCTCTCCTTTTTCCTCCAGCTTTTAGCCAATCTCTAGGTCTTACTTTGTAAATATATATAGAGCTTAATAAGATGTCTCTCTGGGCATTTATAGGTATACTGAAGTTCTTCGCTCAGTACTTTGTAGAACTTGCGAATATTGCTATATCTTATTTTATAGCCATGGTTATCCATTTGTATGACTTTACTGCGCCTACGTAGGTCATACTATACCCTAACTCTTACTTTGATTTATCGTTACTGAGGTCTATAACCAACTCCAGGTTACTCTCGTTGCTTATCCTTAAGACTGATGGTCTAATCCCACCTCATACGGTTGAAGTTTTATCCATCCATTGTTAATTCACCTCATATTGATGTACAATATACCATTGATAACTTGGAACCTCTTACGTAATCACTAGGGTTCATGTTGCATCATGGAACATTTGAAGTGATTTTTCTGATCCACCTGTACCTCCATAACCGTATTTCATAGCATACCAATGTGATTCACTTACATGGGTATTTTAGTCCTGTACAATTCTTGAAATCCCTTTATTTATCACAAGTACACCCTCATTCTATTATCAGGGCAGCATTCTATCTCTTCTAAATGCTACTAGTCAAAGACTCCTTTGAGTTCATATAGGCTATATTGAGCTTTCTATTACTTAGAGGAACCATTAGCTCCTTTGTTTTCACGGGCTTAATCCCGAAGACTTATCCATTTTCATCACCTTCTCCCTTGCCTTTTTGTTATCCTTACTCTTGTCTTTCTAAAACCTTGCCGTTCTATCATACTTTAGCTTGTGATCGATTTCCTTATGCTTTTCTGGAACATCAAGCGAGACATCGCATTGTCTCTGACTCTTCTTTTACTCTCTAATTAGACCTTTCGGTACTTAGAAACCATAGGTTGGAAAGTATGCTACTGATGACGCTGCTATCATCCCTGGATACTGAATCCAGTGCTTCTAGTCTTTTACCTGAAGTATGGACCACTCTCATCCTTCTATACTTGAGTATTTCGTACGTTGTTCACCTTTAACTTACTTACTTTAAAATATCACCTTACATTCTTCTATCTTTCTTTCATAACCTCCCTCCCACATAGGTATAAATGACATCCACCATTTGAAGCTCTATTATAATACTTGCACCTTTGGTGCCTATACAATCCGGTGGGAGCTCCATACTGACTTCTTATGAGGCTGGTACTTCTACTAACCGGCTTTATCATAGAGCCGTTATAGAATATAGTTGTTGTGCTATCTCTCTTGCACCTCTAACGTTAAGAGTGATTCTTTTATGTTCTCAATCATGATTCCTATAACTTCTGGGTCCAATAATCGGATTCCTGATTTACTTCGTTGATGTAATTCTTTAGTTTCCTCCTTCTTCTGATCGGCCTTTATGTTGGCTTAAGTTATCTCCTGATATGTGGTTCATGGTATTAGTTATTCTGTTTAGCCTTCCATGGGCGCCGAGGAATATGCATGATACAATCCTTTAACAATTTAATCTTTCGTCTAAGACCTGGGCTCAATTCTTTCTTTTAATATATACCAAAATCTTCTATGGCTGTATATGCTGCATGTATAAAACTCCGAACCCTTAAGTGCGTTCATAACGTAACCTACTCTAGATCATTAATCGAATAACTTCTTACGTTCCATCTTATCTTTCTTTCAACATAAGCTATTACTTTTCCTGGTCTTTCTGCCCCCTTGTTGCGTCCATACTTATCTTATCTGAGTGCCCACACATGCTAGAGTATTCATACAACTCATATGATCTCGAATATTACTTTTAAATTTTACTTCTTGTTCATTAGCCACGGTAGGTGCCACTTTCCTTTGGTGTGCTTAAAATGTTGTTGTGAGACTGTGGTTGCAAGACCATTTCCTCTTTAGGTCATTGTGCTTAGGTTGAAGCCTTCTTTCTTATTTCCTCAGCTAGTCTTTCGTTGTAGTACTTAGGGAGAACCTTTGTCTCTCGTAAAGATGTGAGCTTATTATGGACCTTTTTGATGTCCTCCCTTGCCTATAACCATTCGTAGTTGCTTACCTCCATGCCCTTGTGCTTGTAGGGTTGCTTTGAACTAATATTTTGACTGCCTTCCCAGTGGCACATTCTTTTATCCCCGTAACACTCATACGGTACCTTTAACTACCTCGACTCCTTTTTGAATACATCTCAAGTATTATAATGACATTACTATGAGGCTGAATCATGTTGGGGTTTACTATATATATCTTGCATGAGCTGCTGATTTATCTGTAACTTCTTGTCTAGCCATAGCCAGGCTCTTCCTGAATCGACTACTAACTACTTGTTGGCCCATTCCCGTATACATATTCCGCGAAATCTTTCTTGGGTTATTTCCTTTGTCTTAACTTACGTCTCGCACTAGCTCCTTATTAATCAATAATATCTCGGCCAGGAATCCTTACTTCCTTGACATCGTGTTTGCATAATGCTCTGGTATCGTAGCATATTTGTAGACTTTGAGTAAGTGCAATCTCATCCCTTTTTTTGTTTTATCGCATTCTTCTTTATCATTTCGTATTCCCCCCTTTAGGGGAGTACTAAGACTTGGAGTTATGACGACCTGCCTATAGATGTTTTTCCTCTTCATCTTTGGTGTCCTTTCACATTATCGATGACTCATACTCGCCTTGCGGTAATCCTTCTGTACCAAGGATAACAAAATTCCTTACTCGCGAGAGTGGCACTTAGTGTATCTGGCACACATAGTCCCTTAAGCGTAACTTTGCTCATATTGCTTGCTAGAAAACGTCTTTCTGAATGACCATTCTCTAAATTCTTATGAATCTTCTTCTGTTGTCCATTCTATTATCGCTGGAATGAAATCTGAAACTTTCATGATGCCGAGTATTATCCAATCACTCAGTCCCTAATTCACGTTTACTTTATCTTGTTCACTAACCTATACTGATTTCTATTATTCTAGGGTCTAACTTTTCCTTCCGGTAGTTGCGTTGTAATCACAAACTTATTTGTCGAATTGAGGATATGACTTTATGGCCTATATTCTTTTGTTGTCTCAAGGCCTGTCACCTCTCGTCTTTTCCTTTACTTGACTATAGACTCTGTAATACTATCATCTTTTTGACCTACCGTTGTCATCCATGTATCATATCTTACTCTTAATGCTTCATTAGCTCTCTTCTTATATCCTGCTAATATTTCTATCAGTCACTTTATTCTGTAAACTTCAACAAGATATTCTTTTGCTTTTAGCTCCCCTTTTCTCCATCCACTGGCTCCTCAAGTTGCCTAGCATTATTTCTCTACTAGGGACGTAAGTCATACTAATATAACTTTTATCCTTTCCAAGCTTCCAGTGCCTATCTTTGTAGCACTCATATCTAGCTATACTATTTTAGAGTGCACCATCTAGGTGTCTCACAAGGAGATCCATTACCACGTTTACACTATCCTTCGGGAATGTCAACTAATTTTACCGATCCATCCCCTATTTTGGGTTATTCTAATCCAGTCGGATCTTGATAACCCGTTCTCCTCTTAAACCATACCCGTTAGCTCCCACAGGGCATGACTAAGATAGGTGTGGCTGATTGTACGTACATCTGCTACTGTTAAAGGTAACTCGAAATTCTTATGTCTCCCTTCCTGAATGGTAAATAATGATAATTTTTATTAACTGGATGCCTCGTACCCTTCTTCACCTTGTTTCTTTTACCTGTTGATACTTGTACTATCTTCTGAATCTCTCATTGCCTTTCACCATAGGGATGTATAGATATTCTTGCCTTAAGGCTCCTTATCAAGAGGCTTACGTCTTAGTACACACATGATCTACAGAAGACCTTACATTTTCTTACCGTAAGTGTCACGACCCAAGTTTGCCCTCCGTGAACTGTCATGACGGCACCTAGTCCCTACGACTAGGTAAGCCTAACAAATGCGAAAAAGAAATAATTGCGGAAAGAAAACAATTAAAAACCGAGATAACAAAATGGAACAGTGTTTAAGATGCCGCCTGACATAAAAAAGTACAAGAATCTCAACCTAACACTCCCAAAATCCGGAACCCCATGAATCACAAGCTAAGAGTAAATAAAAGGCTCTAACTCCAAAAATGTCTATCAACAAGAAAGATATAGAAGGGCTATACTAGTACAGAGAATAGTAAGGGACTCATCGGTCTGCGGACGCGGCAGATATACCTCGAGGTATCTACAGAAGCGCCTCGCCTCAAGGGTGATAAGACTGAGTGGAAGTACATGGATCTGTACACGCAAAAACATGTGCAGGAAAGGGCATGAGTACACCACAGCGGTACCCAGTAAGTGCCAAGCCTAACCTCGGTCGAGTAGTGAGGAGGAAGGTCAGGGTCCTACCGGTCATATACATATATATGAGGAAAATGAAATAGTATGAAGTAACACAGTATAATGATAAGAATAACAACAATTACAACAGAGAAAAACATCACAGAAAGAATACAGCTCAATACAAAGATAGCAACCGGGGATCTACCAGGATATCGTCCTGTAGCCCCCAAACGTAAATATCCAGCAACAGGGGATCTACCAGGATACCGTCCTGTAGTCCCCAAATGTTAAAGTCCAGTGGATCTCCCGGGTGTCATCCCGTAGTCCAACTCATAGTGCGCGGGGGATCTACCAGAATCCCGATCCTTACGATCACCCTAGTTTGCACTTTTTTGTAAAAGTTTGTTGGTTCGGCAAATTATTAAGTGGCAGCTCTTTAGTCCCCAAATGTAAATACCAGTACTGGGGGAATCTACCGGGTGCAGTCCCGTAGTTCCATATAACCGTGCAGGGGGATCTACCGGAATACCACATCCGTAGTCCCAAATAAACAGACAAGGGGGATCTACCGGGAACTGCCCGTAGTCCCAATGTAAACGCACAGCAACAACACAAGAATAATCAACTCAATTCAATTTAATATCAAAATAGACAGGTGATTCTAACCTATCATGCTGCACAGAGTTCAGATTAGGCAGTTTGAGCATGTAGGCAATTTAACAATTTAGGCATGCTTTCCTAAGCTAACAGTAAGCTCAAAGTTCAAGTAGTGTAATCAGTGAAGAAAAACACGAAAATATAGATACTTAAATGAAAAACAGGATTTTCAACAATCAGCACAAGTACGCGCTCGTCACCTCACGTACAAGGCATATCAAATATTAAAGTACCAAATCCTAAGGGGAGCTCCCCCACACAAGGTTAGACAAGCCACTTACCTCGAACAAGCTCAAAATCAATCCGATATCACGCTCTTGCCACGAGTACCCAACTCCGACTGGCCCAAATCTAATCAAATACATTTCATAACGTAAATATAACTACAAACAATGAATTTAGCTAAAGGAATTGAAGCTAAGGTAAGAAAATAGAAAAACGCCCGAAAATCCTCCCCGGGCCCACGTCTCGGAATCGGGTAAAAGTCACAAATTATGAACACCCATTCAATTACGAGACTACACATACTAGTTTCACTCAATTCCGACTCCGAAACGGCTTTCGGATCCCAAAAATTCATTTTATGAAGTTCCACAATTTTTCCCAAACTTTCATCCCAAATCTCTGCTCAAATGATGAATCCAACGTTAAAATCACGTATTTTAGCCAAAATTGAGTTAGAATCACTTACCCCGATGGTTTTCTTGAAAATCTCTCAAAAAATCGCCAAAACCCAAACTCTCTAGGTCAAAAAATGAAATAAAATCCCAAACCTCGCATTTATAGTGCACCTCTCGGATTCCTGTCACCGGTGACCGCGGTAAAACCACCGCTGACCACGGTAAAACCACCGCTGCCGCGCTTCTGGTGGCTGCACAAACAGGCCTTAGTATTTTGGCCATAACTTTCTCTACAAATGTCCAAATTATGCTTTCTTTACCTTACTGGAAACTAGACACGAAGGGCTAGAATTTAGGTTTTGAATCGTCTCAAAATTCTTTGTAGATCAAAAGATATAGGCTTGCGAAGTTGGACCAACAACCTAGAGATTCTTCATGACCGCGGACCTCGGAAAAACCTCCGCCTCAGCGGTAAGACCTCTGCCTCGGTGGAAAAACTTCCGCCTCATTGGTAAGACTTCTGCCCCCAGCGAAGATTTAAGCATGACTAAGCCTCAAAATGTCCAGACTCGCTCAAAACTCACCCGGAACACACCTGAGGCACCCGGGACCTCAACCAAACATACCAACCAATCCTAAAACATCATACGGACTTAATCCAATCCTCGAATCACATCAAACAACGCTAAAACCACGAATCACCCTCCAATCCAAACCTAAAGAACTTGAAATTTCAAGAATCTCACAACCGATGCTGAAACCAACCAAACCAAGTCCGATCGACCCCAAATTTTGTACACAATTCACTTTCAACACTACGGAGTTATTCCAACTCTCGGAGTCGGATTCCGACCCCGATATCAAAATCTCACTATCGAACCGGAAACTTAAAAAATTCAACTTTCGGCATTTCAAGCCTAAATAAGCTACAGACCTCCAAAACACAATCCGAACACGCTCCTAAGCCCGAAATCACCCAACAGAGCTAACGAAATCGACGGAATTCCATTCCGAGGCCGTCCTCACACTGCTCTGACTAAGGTCCAAATTCTAAAGCTTAAGCTCTCATTTAGGGACTAAGTGTCCCAAAACACTCCGAAACTCTAAACGAATCCTCTCGGTAACTCACAATAGCAGAAATAAGCACGGGGGAAGCAATTATTAGGGGATCGGGGCGTCAATTCTAAAAATGACCGGCCGGGTCGTTACATCCCCCCCTCTTAAAATATTCGTTCGTCCTCGAACGAGCATAGAGACATACCTGAAGTAGTGAAAAGATGAGGGTAACGGCTGTGCGTATCCTACTCGGTCTCCCAGGTCGCCTTCTCGACCGGCTGACCCCACCACTGAACCTTCACTGATGCAATGTTCTTTGACTTCATCTTCCGAACCTGCCTGTCTATTATTGCCACTGGCTCCTCAATATAAGATAAATCCTTGTCCAGCTGGACTGAACTGAAATCAAATACATGTGACGGATCACCGTGATACCTCCGGAGCATCAAAACATGAAATACCGGATGAACTCCTGCCAAGCTGGGAGGTAAGGAAAGCTCATAAGCAACCTGCCCAACACACCGCAATATCTCAAAAAGGCAAATAAACCTTGGACTCAATTCCCTTTCTTCCTAAATCTTATAACACCTTTCATAGGCAGAACCCGCAGCAAAACCCGCTCTCCAACCATATAGGAAACATCACAAACCTTTCGAAACGCATAACTCTTCTGTCTGGATTGGATTGTACGGAGTCTATCCTGAATTACCTTGACTTTCTCCAAAGCGTCCTGTACCAAGTTTGTGCCCAATAATCTAGCCTCACCCGGCTCAAACCAACCCACCAAGGATGTGCGCCGCCTACCATACAAGGCCTCATACGCTGCCATCTGAATGCTAGACTGATAGCTCAGCCAGTGGCAAGAATTGATCCCAAGAACCTCCAAACTCCATCACAGAAGCACGGAGCATATGCTCAAGAATCTGAATAGTGCGCTCGGAGTGTCCGTCCGTCTGGGGGTGAAATGCTGTACTCAACTCCACCCGATCTCTGGTGCTCATACTACACGTGCTGACAATTGAGGGACCGAGCTACAAACCCAACTATATCCTTTTTCATCCGCCTCCACCAATAGTGCTGCCTCAAATTCTGATACATGTTCCCGGCACCCGGATGAATAGAATACCACAAACTATGGGCCTCTTCTAGAATCAACTCCCGAAGCCCATCAACATTAGGTACACATACCCGACCCTGCATCCTCAATACCCCGTCATCACTAATAGTCACATCTCTAGCATCACCATGCAGAACCTTGTCCTTGAGGACGAGAAAATGAGGGTCATCATACTGATGTTCCCTGATACGATTTAATAAGGAAGACCGAGAGACCATACAAGCTAGAACCCGACTAGGATCCGAAAGATCTAATCTCACAAACTGGCTAGCCAAGGCCTGAGCATCCATCGCCATGGGCCTCTCTGTTGCTGGTAGATAAGCCAAACTCCCCAAACTCTCCGCTCGGTGACTCAAAGCATCGGCCACCACATTGGACTTGCCCGGGTGATACAAGATAGTGATATCATAGTCCTTCAGCAACTCTAACCATCTCCTCTGGTGCAAATTAAGATCCTTCTGCTTGAACAAATGCTGCAAACTCCGGTGATTAGTATAGATCTCACAAGGAACACCATACAAATAATGATGCCAGATCTTCAAGGCGTGAACAATAACGTCTAACTCGAGATCATGGACAGGATAATTCTTCTCATGTACCTTCAACTGTCTAGACGCATAGGCAATCGCCTACCGTCCTGTATCAATACCGCTCCAAGGCCAATCCTCAAGGCATCACAATAGACAGTATAAGACCCTGAACCTGTAGGCAATATCAAAACTAGGGTTGTAGTCAAAGCTGTCTTGAGCTTCTGGAAGCTCGCCTCACACTCTTCCGTCAACTGGAACGGAGCACCCTTCTGGGTCAGCCTGGTCATAGGTGTTGCAATGGATGAACATCCCTCAACAAATCGACGGTAATAACCTGCCAAGCCAAGAAAACTGCGGACCTCTGTACCTGAGGATGGTCTGGGCCAACCCTGCACTGCTTCCACTTTCTTCGGATCCACCTTTATCCCGTCACTCGATACCACGTGACCCAAAAATTCCACGGAATCCAACCAAAACTCACATTTCGAGAACTTTGCATATAACTGCTTTTATCTCAAGGTCTGAAGCACTGTCCTCAGGTGCTGCTCATGCTCTTCTCGACTCCGGGAATATACCAGAATGTCATCATTAAAGATAATGACAAATGAATCAAGATATGGCCGGAATACACTGTGCATCAAATGCATGAAGGCTGCTGGGGCATTGGTTAGCCCAAATGACATAACAAGGAACTCATAATAACCATACCGAGTCCAGAAGGTAGTCTTCGGGATATCTGGCTCCCGAATCTTCAATTGATGATAGCCTGAACGCAAGTCAATCTTAGAAAACACATGCGCACCCTGTAACTGATCAAACAGGTCATCAATACGAGGCAAAGAATAACAATTCTTCACTGTAACCTTGTTCAAGTGGCGATAATCAATACGCATACGCATAGAACCATCCTTCTTCTTCACAAATAAGATAGGAGCACTCCAAGGTGATACACTGGGCCGAATGAAACCCTTATCAAGCAATTCCTGTAACTACTCCTTCAACTCCTTCAACTCAGGAGGAGCCATACGGTACGGAGGAATAGAAATGGGCTGAGTACCTGGCAACATATAAATTCCAAAATCAATATCTCTATCGGGCGGCATGCCCGGAAGATCAGCTGGAAACACATCAGAGAAATCCCGTACTATTAGGACTGAATCAACTGTAGGGGTATCAACACTAACATCTTTTACATAGGCCAGATACACATCATACCCCTTCTCAACCATTCGCCGAGCTTTAAGGAAATAAATAACTCTACTGGGAGTGTGATCTAAAGTACCCCTCCACTCTACTCGTGGTACACCTGGCATAGTCAGCGTCACGGTTTTCGTGTGGCAATCAAGATTAACATAATGGGGTGATAACCAGTCCATGCCCAAGATAACATCAAAGTCTACCATGCTGAGTAATAACAAATCGGCTCTGGTCTCAAAGCCATTAAGAGCAATCAAACAGGAGCGATAAACGCGGTCCACAACAAGAGAATCTCCAATAGGAGTAGAAACATAAACAGGAGAACTCAAAGAATCCTGAGATATGCCCAAGTGCAGGGCAAAATAAAAAGACACATAGGAATAAGTGGAGCCTGGATCGAATAGAACCGATGCATCCCTATACAATCCAGGACAATACCTGTGATGACAGAATCGGAGGCGACAGCCTCAGTACGGGCAGGAAGGGCAAAATATCTGGCCTAGCCTCCCCCTCTAGGGCGGCCTCTACCTTCCCAACCTCCACCTCTAGCTGGCTGGGCATGTGGGGTAGTAACTGGTGCTGAAATCATAGTCTGGGAACTCTGCGGAGCACGCTGTGCCTGAGAAGTCTGTGGAGGCGCACCCCTCCCTAGCCTAGGGCAATACCTCACCACATGGCGTGTGTCGCCACACTCAAAACAACCTCGCGGCTGACGTGGTAGTGGGAACTGTGCAGTACGGGTACTCTGAGACCCCTGAACACCTGAAACACTATGCGAAACCTGAAACGCAAATTGAGCTGGCTGACCTACAAAACCTCTACCATGCCGTACTATTCCTCCAAAATAAGGACTAGTGGATCTCTCCGGTCTGCGAGGTCTCCTCGCCTCCCTATACTCTCTCTCCTGACCTCGTCTGTCCTCTCTCTCTCCCGAACCCACCTGTCCTCTACTCGGCGAGCGAACCTTTCCACCTGCTGAAATGAGGCCATAGGCTGTGTCGCCATGATACCTAGAACCTGACCAATGTGAACTCGGTGCGCTGGAGTGGGGGCAACAGGAGTCTGGGTCCCTCCCCCGATCTGTGAAGTAGTTAGTACAACCTGAATCAACCCCGCCTGAACCAATGTACCAAACATGCTCAGGAACTATGCTAAGGTCTCCTGAAGTGCTGGAGTAGTAGTAGCAGTAGGCGTATCAGGCGCTTAGGCTCCAACTGGAACTGCTGGTGGCTCCTCTGTAGCGGCTTGCACGTGCGCTCTGGCTGCACCGCGTGTGCGTCCTCGGCCTCTACCCCGGCCTCGACCTCTGACGGCTCTCTCAGGGGGTGCGGGTGCCTGGTTATATCCGGTAGTATGTGTCCTCACCATCTGTGAGAGAATGGAAGACAAAGGTTTAGAATAGTGATGTCAAAAATCTCGCACGACAAGGAAGTCAAATGAAGTGGAATTTTCCTAACAGTTACATAGATTCTCGTAGATAAGTACGGACGTCTCCGTACCGATCCGCGAGACTAATAAACCGGCTAGTGATTCATGACTCCTGTGAACCTAGAGCTTTGATACCAACTTGTCACGACCCAAGTTCGCCCTCTGTGAGCAGTCGTGACGACACCTAGTCCCTATGACTAGGTAAGCCTAACAAATGAGGAAAAGAAACAATTGCGGAAACAAAACAATTAAAAACTGAGATAACAAAATGAAACAGTGTTTAAGATGCCGCCCGATATAAAACAGTACAAGAATCTCAACCTAACACCCCCAAAATCCGGAACCCCATGAATCACAAGCTATGAGTACACAAAAGGCTCTAACTCCAGAAATGTCTATCAACAAGGAAGATACAGAAGGGCTATACTAGTACAGAGAATAGAAAAGGACTCCTCGGTCTATGGACGAGGCAGATATACCTCGAAGTCTCTACAGAAGCGCCTCACCTCATGGGTGATAAGACTGAGTGGAAGTACCTTGATCTGCACACGCAAAAACATGTGCAGGAAAGGGCATGAGTACACCACAGTGGTACCCAATAAGTGCCAAGCCTAACCTCGGTCGAGTAGTGACGAGGAAGGTCAGGGCCCTACCGGTCATATACATATATATAAGGAAAACGAAACAGTATGAAGTAACACAGTATAATGATAAGAATAACAACAGTTACAATAGAGAAAAACATCACAGAAAGAATACAACTCAACACACAGATAGCAACTGGGGATCTACCACGACATCGTCTTGTAGCCCCCAAATGTAAATATCCAGCAACCGGGGATCTACGAAGATACCGTCCTGTAGTCCCCAAATGTTTATGTCCAGTGGATTTCCCGGGTGCCGTCTCGTAGTCTAACTTATAGTGCGCCGGGGATCAATCGGAATCCCGATCCGCAGTCCCCAAATGTAAATACCCGGTACTAGGGGAATCTACCGGGTGCAGTCCCGTAGTTCCATATAATTGTGCAGGGGGATCTACCGGAATACCACATCCGTAGTCCCAAATAAAAAGGCAAGGGGGATCTACCGAAATACCACATTTGTAGTCCCAAATAAACAGACAAGGGGGATCTACTGGGAACCACCCATAGTCCCAATGTAAACACGCAGCAACAACACAAAAATAATCAACTCAATTCAATTTAATATCAAAATAGACAGGTGATTCTAACCTAGCATGCTGCACAGAGTTCAGATAAGGCAGTTTGAGCAAGTAGGCAATTTAGTCATTTAGGCATGCTTTCCTAAGCTAACAGTAAGCTCAAAGTTCAAGTAGTGTAATTAGTGAAGAAAATACGAAATTATAGATACTTAAATGAAAAGCAGGATTTTCAACAATCAGCACAAGTACGCGCTCGTCACCTCACGTACAGGCATTTCAAATATCAGAGTACCAAACCCTAAGGGGAGTTCCCCCGCACAAGGTTAGACAAGCCACTTACCTCGAACCAGCTCAAAATCAATCCGATATCACGCTTTTTCCCCGAGTACCCAACTCCGAGTGGCCCAAATCTAATCAAATACTTTTCATAACGTAAATATAACTACAAACAATGAATTTAGCTAAAGGAATTGAAGATAAGGTAAGACAATAGAAAAACGCCCGAAAATCCTCCCTAGACCCACGTCTCAGAATCGGGTAAAAGTCACAAATTATGAACACCCATTTACGAGACTACCCATACTAGTTTCACTCAATTCCGACTCCGAATCGGCTTTCAAAATCCCTAAAATTCATTTTATGAAGTTCCACAATTTTTCCCAAATTTTCATCCCAAATCTCTGCTCAAATGATGAATCCAAAGTTAAAATCACGTATTTTAGCCAAAACAAATTGAGTTAGAATCACTTACCCCGATGGTTTTCTTGAAAATCTCTCGAAAAATCCCCAAAGCTCGAGCTCTCTAGGTCAAAATATGAAACAAAACCCCAAACATCGTATTTATAGTGCACCTCTCGGATTCCCGTCACCGCTGACCGCGGTAAAACGAGCACTGACCGCTGGAAAAACCACCGCTGACCGCGGTAAAACCACCGCTGCCACGCTTCTAGTGGCTGCACAGACATGCCGTAGTACTGCGGCCATAACTTTCTCTACAGATGTCGAAATTATGATTTCTTTACATTTCTGGTAACTAGACACGAAGGGCTACAACTTTCGTTTTGAATCATCTCAAAATTCTTTGTAGATCAAAAGATATAGGCTTCCGAAGTTGGACCAACGACCTGCGGATTCTTCATGACCGCGGACCGCGGAAAAACCTCCGCCTCAGCGGTAAGACCTCCGCCTCAGTGGAAAACTTCCGCCTCAGCGGTAAGACTTCAGCCCCCAGCGAAGATTTAAGCATCAAATCCATTTTCTAAGCTCCGGAATGTCCGGACTCGCTCAAAACTCACTAGAAACACACCCGAGGCCCCTGGGACCTCAACCAAACATACCAACCAATCCTAAAACATCATACGGACTTAATCCAACCCTCGAATCACATCAATTAATGCTAAAACCACGAATCACCCTCCAATCCAAACCTAAAGAACTTGAAATTTCTAGAATCCCACAACCGATGCCGAAACCAACCAAACCAAGTCTGATTGACCCTAAATTTTGCACACAAGTCACATTCATCACTACGGAGTTATTCCAACTCTCGGAATCGACCCTGATATCAAAATCTCACTATCGAACCGGAAACTTCAAAAATTCAACTTTTGGCATTTCAAGCCTAAATAAGCTACGGACCTCCAAAACACAATCTGAACACGCTCCTAAGACCTAAATCACCCAACGGAGCTTACGAAATTGACGGAATTCCATTCTGAGGCCGTCCTCACACTGCTCTGTCTACGGTCCAAATTCTAAAGCTTAAGCTCTCATTTAGGGACTAAGTGTCCCAAAACACTCCAAAACTCAAAACAAATCCTCCCGGCAACTTACAATAGCAAAAATAAGCACGAAGGAAGTAGTTATTTAGGGGATCGAGGCGTTAATTCTAAAAATGACTGGCCGGGTCGTTACTGTAAGCATCATGAAAAATCGAGTTCCTATGACTCAACCATTCCATATCCGCATTCAATCACTTACCAACTGGAGGTATCATCATATTACGGATAAAATAAAAGCTATGAGTTTGAATTCTTATAAATAAGATCTACCAGACGATCTAGAGTAAGAAGAAAGAGTGACAGTCCTAAATGCCCTGTAGCCTCCTGCTTATAAGTGTGGTGCACGACACACCCATAAACAAGACTCTACTAGATACGGCTTGTAGACTCCCTAGGACAAAACTGCTCTGATACCACTTTTGTGACGCCCCAAGCCTGGATGGGCCGCGATGGGAACCCGGTACCTTACTCAACCGAGTACCAACAGAACGTATCTTTTCATGTCATACTATCATAGAACTAAACAGGAAGGCTGCCATGAGATAAGTAGAATACAACATGTGATACCAACTTATACATACGACATACGACCTATAAGGCCAAAATAACCACTCGTACACTGAACATAGGCCGACAAGGCCATACAACCTTTTACGTACGTGACATCTGTCTACAAGCCTCTAAGAATACATAATTTTCATAAAGGTCGGGACAGAGTCCCGCCATACCAAACAATACACATCTAAATCGTACTAACAAAACAAGCATCTCTGAAGCAGATGGAGCGCACCAACATCTTCCACTGAGCTGATAGCCTACTTGAAGGGCTCTCGTCCTGTCTATTGGGACCTGCGGGCATGAAACGCAGCGTCCCCAAGCAAAAGGGACGTCAGTACAAGTAATATACCGAGTATGTAAGGAATGAAAATTAGTAAATAATGGACATGAGAGAAATATGGAGTAAATGTGTTCATAACACCATCAAGCCTCTGAGGGCATCCCATCAAATCATCTCGGCCACTGTGGGCAAATCATCAACGTATACCAGTTGATCAGGTGGTGGTGCGTATATAACGCCGTAACCTTTTTCCATATCCCATATACATATATACATACATATATATGCGTATATAACGCCATCTGGTCATGGGTCAATGTGCATGTATAAACCCATGAAATGCATGTGAAATACGTTAGTAAAATCTCTCGGTACGTCATAAGACCATTATGCCTCTAATTAATATCATGAAATATACTTTATCAACTTACGTATTTTTGAGACCCATGAACAGATGATAGAATAATATGACACATGGGAGAACAAGAATACACATCTCTAGTATTTCTACGAATAGAGTAATTTGTGGAAGTTGTGCATTTGCTCGTTTCGCTTGTGTCGTATAGATCATGACAAAAAGAAAGAAGGGGTAGCCTTAACATACCTGAGCCAATTCTCTTGACAATCCCTCTAACACACGTCAATTGCGACAACACATAACGACGGATCGAAGTAGGGGAAAATCCATATAATATTCTTGGAAAAGATTACACCGTACTTCCTTAGAATCGCAAAATTTCGTTGCTATTATGTAGCAAGTCACTTAGGTTTGTTAGGTTTCTACCACGTTCAATTTATTTGTAAAGCTTATCCAAAATATTATCCACTTGTTCCTTAATTACATGGTTAATCTTCCACCAAAAATCCACAATTAACCAAATATCCAATAGTTGAGAATTATCTCAAATTACTTAAAATACTACTTACTTTTATCCCACTTGATACACCTTACTATCATGGTCATGTGGTACCATGTATGGTACTAGTCCATAAATACCGGGTATTTTAGCTCGGGCCGTATTTTATCTCAAAATATCAAACTTCGACAAAAATTCATTTTCTTCAATTTTTTCTTAGTCTCTCACTTTCACGAATTTACTCATCACTTATTTGAAATAACATAATGCTTGTAATCTCAAAATAATCCCATTCTCGAACTTACATTGATCAACTTACGATGAAACTTTAACATACGAAAATGCGGGATGTAAATCTCATTTTTGAGCTTCCATCTATTTATTTAGGGAGTACTTTCACGTATGAAAATATGGGGTGTAATAGTCGGCATGTAATTTCCACATGTGGGTTATCTCCTGTGGGAAAGTCACCGGTCGTGTGGTGTTGACGAAGCTTCTACGAAGAATTCTACTGGCTATCCAGTAAGAGGTCGGATATGTAAAAGTGGTTAATGATTCGGAGTGTTCATGAAATGCTAACAGAAGGATTTCAAGGAAATAGGTAGGTTGATTGTGCAAAATCATGTCAACGAAGGAGAAAGAATCTCGGTAGGTTCCCGAGTTATGTAATAGGTGGCTCCAAGCTAACTGGGAGAGTTCCCCCCCCCCTCCCCGCCTATGGTTGGATTGCATGGTCGTCTATTTGTGATATTTCTAGTTATCGGTGTGTTGGTGGAGGTGATGTACAAGAAAGGTGATTTAGCCGGTTGTCTCTTTAAGAGGGTGTTCATATGCTAGCAGAGCCTTGGAGTTGATTATCTTCGGGACCAAGTCAGAGTGGGTGACTCTCAACAACGGTACTAGTGAATTTAAAGGTTAAAATGCGGTGCCTATGGATTTCAAGCCCGTAGTATCGTTAAGAATCGAGCTTTTACCACAGATTATGAAAATGGGCTCAGAGTGTTCGATAATATTTTCAGCTTGCAGTGTAGCATTTGGAGGAATGAGAGAAAATGATTTCGGATTCATAGAGGAATTATCAGAATGGGTATACCAGATGAGGATGCGAATATGCGCACAAGGAGGGTATGAGATGGTTCGTGGGATTTGAGACAGCATGGTCTCGTGATACAAGGCCACTCTGGATGAGTGCCGATTGAGTTCGTTATGTGTTGACTGGAGTTATTATTATTTCTAAGACAAGTTAAGGATAAGTTAGAAGAAGTCGGATCGGCTAGCCAGGGTTGAATCAGCATGATGGTGGCAGTGATCAGTTCCTCCAATGTGATTAGATTGTGCATGTGATTTGTGGCGGTACGTGCGAGGCCCGTAATTGATTGTATTTGGATGCATTCGAGTATTATGTCCTATTATGTGTAGGCGGATCCTGAAAAGGTTATGGTGGTTTAGACCACTACTTAAGGATTTGTGATTTCTACGGTTATGAGAATGCAGTCATGTGTTGCAATGATTCTCCTGAAACGAGCAAAGTGAAAGGTTTCTACAAAGTGAAGTGTGTATCCTTTTAGTGGTTGAGGAGTTATGATGAAATTCTTGGGTCTTCGCGTATTGGTAAGATAGGTGCGGTGAGCGGCATGAAATTTGAAAGATTATGGATTGAGGTTGCAGTTCGGTATTGACAAGGATGTCACGAGCTTGGATGAGCATGAAAGAATTCAAATGTTTCGTCGACGGCTAATTCATTCAATGCTATATTGTGCCGTGTTCATTGTGAAACGTCTTGATAAATTTCTTATGCGTTGAGGTTCCATGTAGCGATGGTGTTATGTGAGCAGGATGGATCTCGAGATTTAGATCATATATCTCACCTTAGTCGTGCTTGAGTTTTGTAGCGTATGGTGCTATTTGTCTCCCCAGGGATAGTGTTATGCACTGGGCGTGCTTATGACTGATATTCAAGTATTTTTTAGTAATGAGCATTCTATCTCGGTAAGTATTTCCTTATAGTGTATATTGTTTGGATGGGGTTGCATGCCGCAACAGTGTGATGTTGAGTACAGTCCCCTATATCTATCCTTGTGTGTTTTGTTTCTTATTTCCTGAGGAGGGTTCATATCATCCCTTCGGTTGTTAAATTAGTTGCGTAGGCTGAGTAGTTCTTTCCAGAGTTCATTTTTCCTATATATTTATCACATTCGAGCGGTTTCTTGTTGGCATGCGGTGGCATCATATGTGACTTTTGGTAGTGTCTGATGTGTGTCACACCTCCTTTTTACACACCTACCCCGAAGGATAATGTATAAGGGTATTTTTCCAATTTAAGTGACATTATTCGAAATGGGATTATTTATTTAATTAGAGTCGCCACTTGGGATAGGTTTGGCTTTTGGTGTCCCAAGTCACCGGTTTATCTTGAATCCCAAATCAAGGAAATTTTCGACTTTCCAAATGAAGTCTGCGAACCAGAAATTCTGACTAAGGAATTCTGTTGACCCGAGGGAAGGTGTTAGGCACCCACGGATCCCGTGGTTCTAGCACGGTCGCTTAAACTATTATAAATAGCTTAATATCTGATTTTAATACATATCATCCTATAGTGCAATTTTTAAATTATTTACCGCTTTTATTTGAATTTTAAGGAAGATTTGAACGTCGTTTAAAACGTATTTTTGGATCACGTCACATGAAATGCACCCGGATCCGCAACACATTTTATTCAACATTTTGGGATTTGGATTTGGGTCACATGAAATGCACACCCGAGTTTAAGAAGGTAGATTTATTAAAAAGCGTGCCAAAAGTAACTAGAGTGTTGATATCTTTGCGAGAAGCCATGGAAATTTGCTAAATGACTTACCCGATTTCTAAATATTTTATAAAAGTAATTAGAGAGGGCCACACAATTTATGAATTTTGTTTGGCGCGGCGCACCTCGTTTTATTTTAAAGGCCATCCTAAAAGGGACTGTTATTTTCTATTGATTGTCTCTAAAGGCCTAATTAATTGACATTATTAATAAACTACTATTAAAAGTATTCAAACGAATTCGGGCCTCAAGATCAAGTCCAAACTCAAACAAAAGGATCTCCATCATTAAAAACCCCTTTAATTTGAGCTTGCTACTTAACTTGAAGAGCCCTAACTTGCATTATATCAACTATTTCAAATATGAATTAAGCTCTCAGCATCTTGGGCCTCAAAACCAGTCCCAAAATGAGGAAATTTAATAAGGTTTTGTAAGAAGCTGCCCGGTCGCGGGCCTATGCACAGGCTCAAGTCGAAAATAAGCTGTAAATTGGGACTCAGTGATTTAAATCACTTGGCTTCTGATTATACCATTAGGCCCAAATCTCGTTTTTAAAAGATGTACTGCTTTGGCTCGTGAATCAGCCCAAACTGATGTTGATTCTTGGGCTTTTTAATAATTTTATAAACAAATGCATAATTTACTCAAATCACAAGCATGCTAACTTTGAAATACAAACGTCTCCTATAGTTTCAACCTATTTACTCATTGGTAACCAATACACTCGATCTGAAATTTTTAACAGTCTTTTAGTTTCAATTAATACACCTTAAAACAGCTCAATTATAGACTGAACATGAAAGTGACTACTGGAGCTTCCACTTCGTTTCTGAATTATTTTTAAACAAAACATATGATGTAACTATTATTTTCAACACATATCTGATGATCCACCACAAGCGTTTGATGAGTAAACTAAGGCTAATATTATGTTCAAGCTACAAGGCCAGCTTCATTGCAAGCATGATCATACATGTTATTTTTAGATTCTACTTTCAAACGGCACCTTAACCTAAGCTTAAATATCAAATTAATCTAATAGCCTAAACTGAAATTATCTACAACTAGTATTCTACTCATAATACACACATAAGTCTGAAAAATAACAGTTCATACAGTCCGATTAGCACAAATGATGTAATGTTCAAATAACTACAATTATAACATGTGTTTAAACTAAAGTAGACTACCAAGGAATTCATAAAACAAGCAGATTGTATTTCATGATCTCTTCCAATATTGATTATACACTTGACTCAAGTTTCACATGTCATTTGAAGCTGGAAAAGTACCTGGAAATTAGAGAAAGTAAGAAGAGGAATCAGCAAAAGCTAACAGCAAGCAATCAGCAGTTCAAGTTGAAGTCGAGCCCAGAAATGGTATCAGATGACCACAGAAGTAATTTCAGGCAGATAAACACCAGTAGATAAACCCAAACCAGCTTGAATGCACCATATTCAAATAAAAAATAAACCAGGGGTCTCTGAAACCTCAGCTACTAAGATCACAAGGAAACTTAGGCCACTTTTCACCCTAGATAAGCTGGAGCTTTAGTTTAGACCTTTGAATCACTCTAAAGGTTCAATAAAATAGTGATTTTCTTCAGTTTTTGTTGCCTCCAGTAGAAGAAACTTTTCAGTATTTCTTATGCTTCCAGCTTTCGATTTGAATTTCAAATTTTGGATCTCTAGACTTCTCAAATTTCTAAAACTGTTTTCAAAACTTTTTGAATTTTTAGATTTTTCTGAAACTTCTAAACTTCTCAGATTTTTCCCTCTCAAAACTTTTTCAGATTTTTCAGCTTCTAAAACTTTTCATATTTTTTAAAACTTCTAAAACTTCTCAAAACTTGCCTTGCAAGGCAAGGGGCATGCCTTTTTATAGGCAAAATTAGGGCAGCAATCAGATTTTGTTTTTACACTCTAAGTCCCTTTTTTATTTTCAGTTTTTAACTATTTAGTCCCTGGAATTTTGTCTTGTTGCTCAAGTTACTGCACTTAAAATCCTGAACTTCGAATTAGTACTCCATCTAGAAGGTTCTAGTGGTTTCTAATTTCAATTACTGCACTATTCTCTATTTTGAAATACCTATACTACCCTTGTCCTTACCCCTGAATTACATAACCTAGTTATACTAACCTCCAGCCCTCCTACCTTGGTCAAAATTGACTATGGTTAGTTAACAAAGACCTTAACACTTTCAGCAGCAATCAAACAATACTTCAGTTAATCAAAAACTTCAAAAATTAAACTAAACCTAATTTTAATCCTAAGTTAGTCCCTAACAGTTCAAATTAACAAGTTGTAGGCAAATATCAATTAAACAGGAATCCAAAACACTGAATCATGAATCCAAAATTAACAATCAGAATATGAATTACACTAAATAAGAGGAAAGAAACTAAACCTAATAAAAGAAATCTAAGAGAACTAAAAAGCAAATTATATGAACAGACAGGAAAAATAATAAAAATCAAAAGAAAAATCAAGGAGCAGACAGAATTAATTCTACTAAATTCCCTAAATCATATACTGGAGAAGAAGGGTCAATAAGAACTAAACAAGAGCTAAAAAATAAAGCAAAACAGTAAAAGAAGAATATAAGAAGAAGAAACTTACGCGAATTTAAAATCGAGCTTGACTGACTTCGAACTCGGTCCCCAAATAATGTTATGTGCTTGTTCTTGCTAAGAACAAACACATAGCATTATTTTAGAACCAGTTCGAACATTGGCCCTCTTTTGAAACTCGAACCAGTCAAAAACCAAACCCTAGATCTAAAATTTGAGGGATTACGGCTGGATTTGAGGGAAATTAGTTTGGGATTTGGGAAGAAGAGGGTGAGGCGAGTCTAGGGTATGAATTTGGTGAGGTTTGGGAAGTGGCGCCGCCGTGCACGGCGGAGGCGGCGCTAGGGTTTTGGTTATTCGAGGGGTTTGGAGGGAACTTGAGGGGAAAGGTGGTCAGATTCGGAATGAGGAGGAGGAAGAGGTGCTATGGTGTATTTTTGGGGTAATTTGGAGACTCGCCGCCGGCGGAGGCGATTTCCGGCCGGCGGCGGACGGTGGGAGACGGCGAAGGAGCGATGGTGTATATAGGGGTGTGAGAGAGATGAACGGATAGGGGGGGTGGGGTGGGGTTTGGACATATATATATCAAGCCCACCCCAGTTGACAGCCGTTCGATCAAAAGAACCTAGACGGCTCAGATTTGATCTACCTAGAACGGGGTCGTTTCGTGAGAAGGGGTTTGGACTGGGTTGGCTATGAGTTTGGGCTGAACGGGGTCCGGGTTTGGGGAGGGGTTTTGTTCCAATTTGGGCTGCTATTCAGCACTGGCTCAATATCAGGCCAGCCAGATTTTGTATCTCTTTTTCTTTTAATTCTTTTCATTTATCTTCCTTTTCCATTTTTTTTTGATTTTGTTAAATACAAAATTAAAAATAACAAAGACCTGATTTAACTCTGGAATTAATTTTTCTAAAATTAACTAAATCCTAATTTAAAAAGAAAACTAAGTTAAAATGCAAAATGACTATTTTTGTTATTTTCTCTTATTTTTGTAATATTAATTAACTAATAAAACTAAAAATATAAAATTGAGTCCTAAATGCAAAAGGTACTATATTTTTGTATTTTTTATGAATTATACCAACTAAAGATGCACACAAAAAATGCAAACAAACACAAAATCATGCAATTAAATCCTAAAAATCAAATAGTTAAAGGAAAAATCCGAATTTTATGTATTCTATAGGAATAATTCAAGCGAGGCAAAAACCATGTGCTCACAACTGCCCCTCTTTGCTCGGAAACACGAAGGGTTTTTGGCAAAGATAAATGAGCAATTATGAGGGATTTTTGCCTGCTTGGCACTCCATGAGAAGCCTTTTTGAAAACCGTCTGACCGAACCCTGCTTCAAAGGTTGCTTACATATCCTTGGCTATAAAGGAATCAGGTCAGTGTAGTTCTAGAAGTTTTGGTAGCTGGGACTACCAGGAGCTGTGATTTCACTGCTGTTGCTGCTGCTACTGCTTGCTGGCCTCCTTATTACACCAAAAGGAAAATCAAA
>NW_017670774.1:169577-191073 GCF_001879085.1 Nicotiana attenuata | reverse complement strand
GTTCTATGATGTTTTAGTTGCAGCGTAGCAGTTTGGGAGGTACGAAATGGTTTGTGGGATTTGAGACAGCATGGTCTCGTGAGTTCAAGGTGACTCGGGATGAGTGCGGATAGAGTGTGTTATGTGTTGAATGGAGTTATTGTTATTTCTAAGGCAATCAAGGATAAATTGGGAGAAGATAGATTGGTTAGCCATAGTTGAATTGGCATATTGGTGGTAGTGATAAGTTCCTTCAGCGTAATCATATGCGAATGGTTTGTGACGGTACGTGTGAGGCTTGTCGGCTGTCGTAATTGATGTTACTAAGAAGTATTGTACTGTTATGGCTTGTTATGTGTAGGCGGATCCCGGAATGACCATGGTGGCTTAGGCCACTACTTGGAGATTTGCATATTCTACGGTTATGAAAATTCACCTAAGTATTGCTATGGTTCTCCTGAAGTGAGTTAAGTAAAAAGTTTTTATATGATGTAGTGTTAATCTATTAGTGGTTCCGGAGTTATATTTGAACAAGCTTCAGAAACAGACTGGAGTAGGGTTCACCGATTGGTGTAAAATTTGGCCTCTTGGGTGGTTCATGAGGACGGAAGTTATTTTGTGGAGGACGGGGGTTATAGTGGTTTTGGTGAGGAGGCTGATTTCTTTGAAATGGAGCTTGGTTTTATTGGCTTGTTGCTGTGGTCGTGCAAAAGGTTGAGCATTCATGACCGCGTACGGTNCAACGGGGTGATTTTCTGGAAGCTCCCCCAAGATTTCTTTACCCTTATACGTAACCACTGTTTTATGGTAATTCCAAGGCACTGCGGCAGGATTGGTCATAGGCTTCTGTGGTGCTCATCCAATAACCACGGGCTCATCCAGCCTTGATGGTTTAATTGTCCCCCGCACCACATAGGCTCCCTTGGGTACGTACATCTGCGCTCCCTTTTTCAGTTCAGATCTCTTTGGAGGGCTCAAAATCAACTGTTTTTCTTTGCGGCCTCGTGGAACATAAAGAACACCATCTTTGGGAGCCATTGCCTCCGTTCCTATTTCAGCTTTCTTTTCTGGCTCTGACTTGGAGACTTTGCTCTTCTTTTCCCCTTTATCTTGCTCCGGGGCAACCTTTGGCTTTCTTTCCGCATCAGCAATGGCAATTATGGCCTTTTGTGCCAGATTAAATTCTTTATCTTCACAAATCATTCCAATTACTGGCCCATTGTTGTGGGCTGGCAGTGGGTTATTAGTCACGTTTGGGACATCCTCATCCCTTAGCACTATCTTTCCTTGTTCTATCAAGTCTTCCACGACTCTTTTCAAAGTCCAACAGTTTTCTGTATCATGCCCCTCAACTCCTGAGTGATAAGCGCATCGGACACCCCGCTAATAGGAAGGTGATTCTGGGTTTTACCTGTTTGGAGGAATGGGCTGCAGCAGACCCATTTGAACAAGCTTCAGAAACAGACTGGAGTAGGGTTCACCGATTGGTGTAAAATTTGGCCTCTTGGGTGGTTCATGAGGACGGAAGTTATTTTGTGGAGGACGGGGGTTATAGTGGTTTTGGTGAGGAGGCTGATTTCTTTGAAATGGAGCTTGGTTTTATTGGCTTGTTGCTGTGGTCGTGCAAAAGGTTGAGCATTCATGACCGCGTACGGTTGAGGAGCATAAGCCATGTCATGGTGAGGGTAATAATGTTGAGGGGTTCTTTCTGGGAACATGGGTCTAGGAGCATGGTGTCTTCTTGCACCCGATGCCGCCATGGATGTTTCTTCTTTCTTCTTTCCTTTTGCTACTCCTCCAGACCCGCCTTGAATGGCTTAGGAGATTGCTCTGATAGCGGACTGGCTCAAAATTCTACCCGTCTTCAATCCATTTTCCACCATTTCACCAATTTTAATAGCTTCTGCAAACGGTTTACCCATAGCTGACATCATATTTTTGAAATAATCAGCTTCCTGAGCTTGAAGGAACACCGTGACCATTTCGACCTCGTCCATTGGAGGCTTTACTCTCGATGCCTGCGCACGCCATTTGATTGCATATTCCCGAAAGCTCTCCGAGGACTTCTTCTTCAGATTTGCCAACGAGTTTCGGTCTGGAGCAATGTCTATATTGTACTGGAACTGTCTAACAAAGTCTCTCGCGAGGTCGTCCCAGATATGCCAACGAGAAATGTCTTGATCCATGTACCACTCGGAGGCAATACCCACCAAGCTTTCCCCAAAGTAAGCCATGAGCAATTCTTCTTTTCCTCCAGCCCCACGCAATTGATTGCAGTATTTCTTAAGGCGAGCAATGGGATTGCCATGCCCATCGTATTTTTCGAACTTCGGAGTCTTGAATCCCATAGGCAGATGCACGTGAGGGAACATGCACAGATCAGTATAGGAAACACTCTTCTGCCCTCTTAAACCTTGCATGTTTTTTAGGCTTTGCTCTAGGCTCCTCGTCCTTTTTGCTATTTCATCCTGTTCGGGAGCTTTAAGAGTCTTGTCCTGTCCTGTTGTGAACTCAAATGGAGGTGGCTGAGTATAGGTATATGTGGGGTACTGAGGGGGTTCCATTTGGTAAGTAGGATTCTAAAAAGTAAAGGCCGAAGGATCAAAAGTAGGCCTAGGCAGTGAAGGCTGTGTGGTGGCCGAGCATGGTGGAGCGGTAAAGATATTGGGGGCTACTCATGATGTGAACACCTGGGGGCGGACCTCAGAAGGTGTTCCCACAAAATGAGCCGACATGGTGGGCTGTCCCAATGGGGTATTCGGGTGGCTGATGGGGATATTAGAGGTACCCCCTGTTCTAGGAAACAACTCGGGGAATCCGGGGATGGCACTTGGAGGCTCCCTTCCATTAGTCCACGCATCCCACATCTCCATGACCCTAAGACGTAAGATCCTGTTCTCTTCAGCCGTTGCAGACTCTGAGGCCGGGATGCCCGAGATTGGGCAATCTTCTGGGATGGGAATTGCTGGCAAGGTCATTTATGAAGACATTTCTATGCTCCCCTTTGTTCTAGTAAAGTACGGATGTGATGCCAGTTTACCACGAAAAACCAACCACCGTTTCTATAAAATCTGGACTGGAAGTGACAGCAGCAAACGGTTAGTTTGAGGCAAATAACAGATAGGTAATCGCACGTTGAGGCGTGGTGCACCTATACAGTTAAATGTGTTTCTATATGTTTTGCAACGATTGCATGCGTCATCCCGGCTTTTCCTTATTCTTTCCTTTTGCCCTTTTCTCTCATTTTTCATTGCCTCTCTTTTTCTTTTGTTTTGTTTTTCACTTTCTCTTTTCTTTTCTTTCATTCTTGCCTTGCTTTTTGCCATGGTTTCTTTCTCTTGGTTTTCTTATGTTCTCTTTTTTTTTTCGTTTCTTTTCCTCTCTTGTTTTTTCTTTTATTTTCTTTCCTCCCTTTTTCTTTTCTCTTAGGGTTACGGTTGAATCTTATGGAGATTGCCTACGTATCATGACCCCGCATGAATCAGACCAAGCATAGTTCTTGAAGATCAGGAATAAAGTAAATAAAAAAACTCTTTTTTTTTATTTTGATTTGAGTTTTTTCTTTTTAAAGACTTATAAAGAATTATTTTTCAGATTTCGATTTGTTTATTTTTTTTTTGAAGAATTTTTGTAAAGAAAGATTTCTAAAGAAGAAAGAAACTTCTTTTTTTTTTGAATTTTAACTCTTTTTTTTCTAAAGACAAACTTTTAAAGGAAATATTTTTGGATTTTTGGATTTTATTTTCAATTTATGAAAGAACTACTTCTAAAGAAAAAGAAAATATTTTTGATTCTTAAATTTCTTTTTAATGAAAGAAGAATGAAAATATTTTTGGATTTTTGATTTTTTTTTTTTGTAATTTTGAAAGAAGAAGAAAAATATTTTTTTTTGGATTTTTGATCTTTCATTAATTTTTATTTCAAAAACAAAACTCTGGCTTTGCGGATACGGCCTTTCAGCACTTTGGGAAAGAAGATTTTAAGGTTGTGCCCGCTAACCATTGAAAATGACCCAAAGTGGCCGTTCTTGCAAAAACAGCCTTCCGGCGCCCTTTTGGGGATATTCGGCTTATTTTAAGCAAGAATGGCATCACCTGACTTATTTGTGGCAAAAATTAAAAATTTTGTTGTTTTTGGGCTAGTTTTTGAGAAAGGGAAGTTGGACCCGATGGGGGTTGCCTACGTATCCCATGCCCTGTGGGAATCAAACTGGCATAGTTCGGGCAGATTTGACAAAACCAACTATTTTTGAAAACAAAATTTTTCTTTTTATTTTTTTTCTTTGTTTTCTCAAAAATTCGGTAGGGTTTTAGAATTTTTCTAAAAAAATACCTACCTCTCACTCTTGGTTTTTCTTTATTTCTTTTCCTTTTTTTTTGATTTTTCTGTCCCTATTCTAGAAGTCGGTCAACATGCAAGCCGAGACAAATAAATGCACAAGTAGCACGTAAGATGCATCAGGATGGTCTTTTCATTTCAGGTCACCTGTCCTAGACGGACCCAACCCCTGTGTTGAGTCCCCTAAGTCAAATGCACGTGATGCAAACAAACGTTCCTACTAGGGATCCGGCATGAGGCTTTGTTATACTAGGTTTAAAACCTGGGTTTATTGTTCTAGACCTGGCTTACCCGAGCGGACAACTCGAGCCGAGGGGGGGCAGCGCACCGGGGATACAGAAGCTCCGCCGGCTTAGCAACTTGTCCGAACCTCGTTCTAAATGGGATAAGACTCTAAACAGAAGAGAAGTCACACGAAGTGCACCCTTCTCCATGATGTAGAAGACTCAGAAAGAGGAAGGGTTTCGTAGCAGTTTATACATATAATTCACCAAATATCAAAGCGGTAAAGCATTTAGCACATTTAGCATGAAACATGTAGGAAAATCAGATAAAGCCAAATATAACAGTTATTCTAAGCTCGAATTCTTGAACCCTGAACCGAAATTCTGGGTTCGTTTCCCCAGCGGAGTCGCCAGAGCTGTCACACCTCCTTTTTACACACCTACCCCGAAGGATAATGTTGTGAGCACGTGATTTTTGCCCTATATGAATTACTCCCATAAATTCAGAACAAAATAATTTCTTTCAGTGTTCGCAATTTTGTGGATTTTCGTGGCATTTTCTGTTAATTGTTTGCATTTTGATTGTGCATTTTAATTAGTGAAAGAAAAAAGAAAATACAAAAATGTGTTGCATGTACATTTAGGAGTTAATTTTGCATTTTAAGAATTAATTAGTAATTAATTATTTTATAAAAAAGGAAAATCACAAAAATAGTTTAATTCACACTTTGGAGTCAATTTTTAATTTTAGTTGTTTTCTTTTAATTTGATTAGTTGTGATAATTATCATTTAGGTTTAATTATTATTTTTAGGATAATTAGGATTTAGGAATTAGTTTAGATTATATTTTATTTTAATTTTAACTTGAAAAGAAATGGAAAAAAAAGTAGGAAAATAAAAGGAATTAAGTGAAAAGAGAAAAGGAAAGAAGAATATCAGGTTTGGGCCAGTTTTAATTCCTCTACCCCAGCCCAATCAAATTTGCATCAATTACCCCTCAAACCCGTTCAGATCACCACTTACCCGGCCCAGTCCAGTAAAGCACTCGATCCGGTCTTCCCTTTTTATTGAAACGACGCCGTTTCACTCCAAAGAGATCTGCACCGTCTAGGTTTCTTAGATCCCACGGTTTTGAACTGGGAAGGGGTTAGTATTTAATTTTCCTAACCTCACCTACCCCCCCATCCCAAAGACCCTCTCTCTTACCCCACTCTCATCAGAGACGACCTCCACCATCTCCGCCCTCCACCGCCCTAGACCGCCGCCGGAAATCGCCTCACGGCGGCGGCCGGTCATCAAATCTCACCAAATTAACACCCTGAACTCCCCTCGTTCTCCTCTTTCCAAATCCCCAAATCCCATCCCTCAAAGCATAGCCAATCTTCTCGAATATCAAATCGAAATTCCGGCCAAAACCCTAAATCCTCCAAATCTCACAAAATTCACATCATGTGATCCCCTCACCTCCCTCGTTCCTAATCCATCATCAGTGGCCTTCGAATCTCGCCCAAGGTGCTCGAATTTTAGATCACAGAAACGGCAGAACTCTAGAACTTCATAGGTGAGTTTTTTGTTTTTTTTTTCGTTATTTAAATTAGTTTCTCCTCCACGACTGTCATTTCTTCATGATTAATCAATTTAGGTTTTGTTTTTCATTTTTGCTTACCAATCCGTCTAGAATCAGTAATTGAATTCTTGTTGCTTTTAGCATTGGGGACAATGCTAGCTTTTATTTGGGGGGGGGGGGGGTGGTCCTATTTTGATTTGATGACTAGAATGTAATAATTATGATACTATTTTTTCTTTATTTTTGCTTATCGTTATTTTTCACTTTTGATTTGTATATAACATTACCATTCCATGTATATATTCAGTCCCATTTTGTATGTATTCGCTCTTTCCATTATTGTACATATTCATTATACTTTCCATAGTTCACTTTATAACTTCTAGTGTTCTCTTTCCTTAATAGCTTAGCTTTTTACTTCCTTTAGTAGCTTCTTTCTTTTGAGTTCTTAGCTTCTTGATCAATAAGCCTTTGATTTTCTTAATGCCACGGTTCTTTCCAAAGGTGGAGGTTGTGTGAACCAGGTGGCTCTTCCCAATGATGGATGGCGTGACAACCTTCTTAAGGGTTTGAGTCTGTTGTCTTTATGTTTTCGTATAAATAGTAGTAATGAATAAAAGTCTCTCAGGCAAGCTTCACTTGGGCGTAGCACATTTACCTTTGACCTTATGGTTAGAAACAAGTTGATTTGCAAAGAATAGTTCTAGTTGTGACCTTTAGACTCTTGTGTTGACTAACCAATCATCTAGTGGCTTCTTGGAGCCATTCGTGTTGCTCAATCTTACCTAGGGTTGTTGTGGGCCCTCGACTCTGTTCTCTTTAGCAATCCAACAGCTTGTGAGGTGAGGTATTGATTTGCAAGTCCATGTCCCGCGCCAATAAATCTAGAACTTGCCCTGAATGTTTGTCTAGGCGAAGTTCTAAGTGTAGCTCGACTTGAGAAATAAATATAGGCTCTCCTTGATCCAACGTGAAACTTGAAAGTATCCATAGCCCACCAAATATGATAACCCTAGTCAACCCCGTTGAGCCAAAGACCTTGTTCTTTCAATAACCATGATACAAGCCTTTATCCGTTCTATGATGACCCTCTCTTGGCACCCGATCTTTCCTTAGCACAATTGGCAAAAGCATAAGTTTGGGGGGAGAGACAGGAATGTGAAAGTGATAAAAGGTGCAAAATGAAGAAAAGGGAAGGTAAAAAGAAAAGAAAGAAAAGCGAAAAAGTCAAAAAGAAAGTGAATAGTATAGAAAAATAAAGGGATTCAATGAAAGCAATGATGAAAGGCTAGGAATGATTAGAAAAGGAGAAAAATGATTGTCATGTACAAGAAAGAGTGACAGTGTGTCTCTCTAGTCCCCTAAAAAAGAAGAGAATGACTCAAAGAGTCAAGAAAGTGTGAGCCGAAATGAGAAAATAAAGTTCTTTAGGAAAGATGAAACCTTCATAGATCGATATATCCTACCTTGAACCAAAAGCCTTCATTATGTTTCCGCGAAAGCCCTATTTGATTTCGAGTTAAGTGAGCTTACACTAACAGTGATTTACATAAGGGGCAAGCTTATGGTACTTAGAGCCGGACTTGTGACCTTCCCTTGAGAGAGATGAGTGTACTTTTCCACAATCCTTGTTTTGAGTGCTACAATCTAAAGTGAGATTTGCTTAGGGAGAGTAGAGGAGAAAGAGTTTGGGTTCCACAATGACCTACGTAGTAGAGAGAGTTTCCTTGGTAAGTTAAGTCAACTCTTGATTCTCTTGCGTCGCACTAGAACTATGGTACTCAAAAGGTTGTGTGTTTTGATAATGCATTTGTGTTGAGGGTAATTGTTAGTCCCAATTGATGCTTGATGAAGTCACCTTAGGACAGCTAAAGTTTTCCTTTCTTTTTCTTGTGGAGGTGGGAAGTACTTTGTTCTCTTGAGGACAAGCAAAAGCTTATGTTTGGGGGAGTTGATAACTATGGATTTTAACCTATTATGTACTCTCTTTTGCTGAGGTTTTGGGACGAAAATGCATAAAGGTATTCCCGAAAACTAACTTAATGTGCTTGCTTGCTGGTTTTGGTCAAAATGAGGCAAAGAAGCCATAATCAACTCATGAAGGAGTTAAACTTGCACAAATCCAAAGCTGGGAACTAGAGCGCGGAGAGCAGACAAAATACGGGGCCGTATAAGGACCACCGCTGAGGCGTCCACAAATACGCAGCCCGCAAAAGTAAAGTTCAGTGAGGCTAATTTGTGCACTAGTTCTACCACTGACCGCAATGGAAAATGCACGGCCGCGGAATATCTGACGCGACCGCGGTGGTATTTTTGTTGAGAGCACTGATTGAAGTTCAGAGACCCTGCAAGTCATGCTTAATAGAAGAACGCGGTCCGCGTCCAAATTACGCAACCGTGATGGAAGCACACGCAGAAGCGGATGAAATTATGTTGTCCGCGGAACCAAGTCCAACCCAAGCCCAGAATTGAAGAACAATGACTGTGCTCGCTATTGCGTGGCCGCGAGAGCTCAAGCTCGGACGTAGTCAGAATTACGCCTCCGCGAGAATTCCTCAGGTCTTTTTGTCCGGGAATTTCACCCTAGTATAAATAGATCATTTTCACATTTTAGGGTATGTAGTATTCTGTTGAGCACGTGAACGGCTGGTTTTTACCTTTTTCAGTAATCTTAGAGTAGAATTGTCTTCAATCTTTAGATTCTCATCTTGTATTTGAATATTATGGCTTATATTTCATCTCCATCTTTGATTTCGGCTGTTATTATGAGTAGCTAAAACCCATAGCTAGGGTTGTGGCTCAACCCTAGTGTGGGTATTTAATGGGTCTTGAATTTTAGGGCTTAATTGTTTATGGGTTAGTGATATTTAGCTTAATTTATGCTTTAATTGTAGAATTGATGGTTGCAAACACTGATTTGTGCCTTGATGACTTAGACTTTTCTTGAGAAAGAGGGACAAAGTCTAGGAAAATTAGGCTAACAAGGAATTGGGGTGCATTCAAGAGATTGATAGCCCCAATTAAAGGGTTAAACCTAGAGATAGTAATACTCGACTTGAGCCAATATCATTTGTTATGCATGAACACCCATTTGGACTTGAGAAAGCCAAATCGGGTAAAGTCACTCGAACTACCGAGAGATATAGAGTGAGCACTTATGTGTGATGGTTATATCACGACCCCAATCATAACAAGCTCTCCCTGAATTCTCGATACACGTTAGATATCCATCTAGGTGGAAGTCACTGCTCTAGTCCCTTTAAATCCTTGAAGACAACCAACAAAAATAGTGTACTTAGCCTATTCTAGCATATTATAGTATAGCATTAGAAGTATAATCAATCATGACCATGTTTGGAGGTGCAATTTGGAACAACACGCACATCTAGATTAGTTAGATACCTAACGCAAAATCAATTAACTCCCTGTGGAAATCGATCCCGACCTTTGTTGGGTAAAACTACATCGACCATCCTTGGCACTCAACAGTGGTACATGCTTGGAATCGATCAGTCCCTAAGGACAAGCAAATGAGGATCATCATACTGCCGCTCCCTGATACGCTCAAACAAAGAAGACCGAGCGACTGTACAAGCCAAAAAATGGCCGGGCTCAGAAACATCCAACCTCACGAACTGATTGGCCAAAGCCTAAACATCTAATGCAAGCGATCTCTCACCGACTGGAATTTACGCAAGGCTGCCCATCCTAGCTGACTTCCTACTCAAAGCATCGGCCACCACATTGGCCTTCCCGGGATGATACAAGATGGTGATATCATAGTTTTTCAATAGCTCCAACAACCTCCTCTGCCTCAAATTTAGCTCCTTCTGCTTGAACAAATACTGCAAACTCTTATGATCTGTGAACACCTCACACGACACGCCATATAGGTAGTGCCTCCAAATCTTCAGCGCGTGAACAATGGCTGCTAGCTCCACATCATGAACTGGATAATTCTTCTCGTGAATCTTCAACTGTCGTGAAGCATATGCAATAAACTTGCCATCCTACATTAATACCGCACCAAGTCAAATACGAGATGCGTCACAATACATTGTATAGGGTCCAAAACCCGTGGGCAATACCAATACCGATGTCATAGTCAAAGCTGTCTTGAGCTTCTGAAAGCTCACCTCACACTCCTCCGACCACCTGAATGGGGCACCCTTCTGGGTCAACCTAGTCATCAGGGCTGCTATAGATAAAAAAAACCCTCCACAAATCGACGGTAATAACCCGCCAAACCAATGAATCTCCGGATCTCTGTAGCTGATGTGGATCTAGGCCAGTCCTTGACTGCCTCAATCTTCTTAGGATCCACCTGAATACCCTCTGCTGATACAACGTGACCCAAGAATGCAACTGAACTCAACCAAAACTCACATTTCGAAAACTTAGCATATAACTGGCTGTCTCTTAGAGTCTGAAGAATGGTCCAAAGATGCTGCTCATGCTCCTCTCGGCTGCGGTAGTAGATCAAGATATCATCAATGAAAACAATTACAAAGGAATCCAGATAGGTCTTGAACACTCAGTTCATCAAATCTATAAATGTTGCTGGGGAATTTGTCAACCCAAATGACATCACTAGAAACTCATAATGCCCCCGAGTGTGAAAAGCTATCTTAGGGACATAGGATGCCCTAAGCCTCAACTGATGGTAGCCAGACCTCTAATCAATCTTCAAAAACACCTTGGCACCCTGAAGCTGATCAAATAAGTCATCAATCCTCGGCAATGGATACTTGTTCTTAATGGTAACTTTGTTCAACTGCCGATAGTCTATGCACATCCTCATCGATCCATCCTTTTTCTTTACAAACAACACTGACGCACCCCAAGGCGAAACGATGTTCCTAATAAAGCCCTTATCAAGCAAATCTTGCAACTGCTCCTTTAGTTCTTTCAACTCTGGCGGGGCCATACGGTATGGCGGAATGGAAATGGACTGAGTGCGCGGAGCCAAATCAATGCAAATGTCAATATCCCTGTCAGGTGGCATCCCTGGCAAGTCTGCAGGAAACACCTCTGGAAACTCACGAACAACTAGTACGGAATCCATGGAAGGAACCTCCGCACTGGAATCACAAGCATAAGCCAAATAAGCCAAACACCCCTTCTCGACCATACGCCAAGCCTTCATATAAGAGATAACTCTACTGGTAGAATGACCAGGAGTCCCTCTCCACCCTAATCGAGGTAACTCCGGCAAGGCTAAGGTCACGGTCTTGGCATGACAGTCCAGTATAGCGTGATAAGGTGACAGCCAATCCATCCCCAAAATAATATCGAAGTCAAACATATCGAGAAGTAGGAGATCTACACTAGTCTTAAGACCCCCAATAATAACCACACACGAGCGATAAACACGATTTACAACAATAGAATCACCCACTAGTATGGACACATATACCGGAGCACTCAAAGAATCACGAGGCACAACCAAATACGAAGCAAAGTAAGATGACACATAGGAGTATGTAGACCCTGGATCAAATAGAGCTGAAGCATCTCTACTGCAAAGTAAAACCGTACCGGTGATAACGGCATCGGATGCCTCACCCTCAAGCCTGGCTGGGAAAGCATAACATCGAGGCTGAGCCCTACCACTCTGAACTACATCCTTGGGACGGCCTCCTGCTGGCTGGCCTCCACCTCTAGCGGCCTAACCTCCACCTCTAATACCTCGACCTCCACCTCTAGCTACCTGACCCCTACCTCTAGCTGGCTGAGCGGGCGGTGGAACACCCGGTGCCGGAACCATGCCACAGGAACCCTGATGATGAGAACTGCTCGATGCTCGAGGGTAAAATCTAGCAATGTGTCTCGGATCGCCACAAGTATAACAAGACCTCGGCTGCTAAGATTGCTGACTCTGAAACTAACCCTGACGGCCTAAGTAAGCACCCTGAAAACTCTAGAGCGGAGGTGCACTAATAGGAGCTGGTGATGCACCGTGAGAAGCCTGAAGTGCTGAATGAAATGGCCTGGGAGGATGGCCTCTACCAAAAGAATCCCTGCCTCCAGACGAGGCACCATTGGACCTACCCGAATGACGAGGCCTCTTGTCAAACCCCTGACCACTCCCCTGAGCTAAGACCATCTCAACCTGCCTTGCCACATTGGCCGCATCCTAGAACGAAAACTTGCACCCTATCTCCTTAGCCATCTGCAATCTAATAGGTTGAGCGAGTCCCTCAATAAACCTACTCACCCTCTCTCTCTCTCTCTCTCTCTCTCTCTCTCTCTCTCTCGGTGGGGAGTATAAGAAGAGCATGGCGAGCCAAATCAACAAACCTAGTCTCGTACTGAGTGACAGTCATAGAACCCTACTGAATATGCTCGAACCACCTGCGATAGTCCTCTCTCTGAGTGACAGGAAGGAACTTCTTGAGAAATAGCTGAGAGAACTAGTCCCAAATCAAGGCCGGTGATCCAGCTGGTCTAGTCAACACAAAATCATTCCACCATCTATTGGCGGACCCTATCATCTGAAATAAAGCAAAGTCGACCCCATTGGTCTCCACTATCCCCGTGTTCCGCAACATCTCATGGCAGCGGTCAAGATAATCCTGGGGGTCCTCAGAAGCTGCCCCACTGAAATGAACCGGGAAAAGCTTGGTGAGCTTGTCCAGCCTTAACGAAGCCTCAGAAGACATAGATGATCCACCATTGGCTTGAGCTACAAAAATTGGTTGAGCTACCCCTACTGGTTGGGCTGGCTGGAGTCTGAAACCGAGGAGCCATCTGCTCTGGAGTGTGGGTAGCGGGAGTTTGGGCTCCTCCTCCAGCCCGAGAGACGGCTGGTGCTACAGGAAATGTGCCAGTCTATGCTACGCTCTCTATAAGGCCCACTAGACGGACCAAAGCATCCTGAAGTATCGGGGTAGCGATGAACCCCTCTGGAACCTGAGTTGGCCCTGCTGTCGCGCCCTCTTTTTCTCGAGAAATTGGGTTTCGACATTTCTGGGACAACTCCTTTGTGAGAGAGTAGAGAATTGGGATTGAAAGAGTCACCACCTAACAGATTTAGGTGTGTTAGGGCACCTAGAGCAGATAACTCATGTTGTACTACTTTACATCACCAGAGATTAGGTAAGAGCTCGAAATTACCTTGAAGGGAAGGTGTTAGGCACCCCTCGAGGTCCACAACGGTGGGTCCCGGCCGAACTTAACTTATGAATTAGTCTAAAGAAGCGAGAGGAATATTTAGTAAGGATGGGGGTCCTAATATTTTTAGCATAAAGGATCAACATGTGCAACATAAATAATACTTTGTAACTCCCTCGAGACAGGGTGTTACTCATATTATTTAGCGGGCACAGACTATCATCTCCTGCTACCCGATTACTATCTATAAGTTGTTACCTAAAGCGCTCTAATTGATTCTAGTTCGATCCCTATGCGTGCACTACCCGTCCCTTACCTATGGCCCTGGAGGTACTAGGACCTCTATTTGGGATAGTTCTAGACCAAGCCTAGGTTTCTCAAAAATATAAAAGACTAAGCAACAAACAAAACATGTTAGGACTTGCAAGTATGAAGCAAATAAGGGCTCACGTTAACCTCCGCACATAAATAGAAAATGCACGCAATTAATTAACAATATTTATCGATCTTAGAAAATCCTATAGGCAGGATATCTATGCGAGAAGATGATGTATAGGAACAATCTCATTAAGGCAAGTGTTCAAACCCGTTGTTTGCCTACTGATTTTTTAGCATGGTCCAGGCAGTTCAGGCAATAATACATCATAATTATAAACCCAGAATTATTAAATCCTACAAGTATATTGCCTAAGTGGTTGCCAAGGGCAATTGTATTCAGAATCAATTGATAAAATCCTATAGGCATGATTTCTACGAGTTTGATAATTATAGACCTATAGACATGATTTCTAAGTGTAGCACTGACTTTAACTTACAGAGATTGGTTATATTCCCTTTTAATCCTATAGGCATGATCTCTAACTGATGTACTTACTTAAGTCCTATAGGCATGATTCTAGGTTTGAAACTGGTTTTAGTCCTATAGGCATGGTATCTACTACTGAATTGATTTAAATCATATAGTCATGATTTCTAATTGACTTTTCATCCTATAGGCATGATTTCTACGAGTTGTGTATGGGCAAAAACTATGCAGATTGCTAGAAAATCGATCAAATCAAACATCAAGGTCTTATAGGCATGATTACTAATGCACATTTGTTGGATAGATTAATACAACCGATAGGTAGGATTTCTAATGCAATTAATTTCCTATAGGCAGGATTTCTAATATGAAAACACAGAATTAACCTCATCAATGAAAATCCTATAGGCAGGATTTCTTAGCATAGTATAGAACTCATACAGTTTTTACCAAATGACCAGAATGGACATCATAATTAAATCCTAGAGGCAGGATTTCTACCCAGTTTAGCAAAAAGGAAATAATAACCCCCCCCCCCCCCCAGCTTTACTCAATATCCCCAGCTCTCTTATTACAAAGTTATTACAGACTAGAATAGCAAATGAATTACATAATAGTAATGAGACACTATAGGGAGCCTTAATTAGGCCCAAATAAACCTGGGAACCAGGCCTTCCAACCATAACAACTTTGAGGCATAGCATAGTGGTTCATCCATAGCATATTAGAACTATGTTTCCAATGTGTCAGAGTTCCCAAGGGCCTCAGGAACCCAGGGCAATGCTCACAGCAGAATCATACATTCAGAAGATAGCTTATAAGATATTGGAAAACCAGTCTCCAATGTGTCAGAGTTCACAGGAGTCTCATGTGGACCCTGAGCAGTGCTCACATTGGAGTGGTTGAGAACCTAAGGGGCTAAGAGTGGGGGTTTTAAAATCAGTACATAAAAGAGATAGGAGCAGGTTTTAATACAGTTTGATTTCAGAAGAAACAAAGTTTAGAACACAGAGTTGCAGGCAGAACTGCACAAAAAAGGTTATGCTCAAACACATAGTTCAAGTAAGTTAAAAGTCTGGTCAAGCCAAACATTCATGCTAGTACCTAGGAAAATCATTGTTTAATCACAAAAGCAATTAGGCAAAACAGTTAAGTTGGCCAGACACATGAATTAAGCAACCATACAAAAATCTGTAGAGTTAGGATTAATGAACCAATTCCATGTTAATAGTATTATAGGGATGCTAAGTTCAAAACAAGTGTAAGATTAACAAGTAGTGCATGAAATAAATTTAGACATTAGGCTAACTTATAAGAGGATTTATATTATTCAAACTAGTTAATCTTGAACTAACAGTGTCACTCATAGGACTAGATGAGATCATAGAATCACATAAAATGACATAATAATACTTGGAATTAAAACATGCTAGTCGAGCAAAGCATAGAGAATGAAATTACAAAGGATTAGGGCATACCAGTTAAGTAAGAAAGCAAGTGAATATGCCACAGCAGTTAAGTTCCAGAATAGCTTGGCTTTGGCTTTCAGCCGGCCAAAACAAGAGACAATTAGCACAGAATCATAATAAAAGAGAGAGCTTAAGTTTTTGGTGGGAGTATGAGAGTTTGAGTCTGTCTTAAGGGGAAAGGAAGAAGGGTTTAAATAGTGTTGAATTAGGCAGGCAAATAAGGGAATAAATTAAACATACACAAATAAGGAATGAAAATAATTCTAGAATTAATTTGAAGTCGAGTTCAATCAATTAGCAGGGCATAACAGCGTGTAATCAAGCAAGTAAGTATTATACAGAATCAATCAACAGTCAAATGCAGGATCAACTAAGGTAAGGAAATAATGAGAACAAGGTAAATCGAGAAAAATGAGGAAACATCAGTACCATACAAGAAAGGAAAGACTAAAATCTCAGTAAAAGATTTCAAAACCATAATTTTTGGGTAAACCATAAAATCAGCAGAGTAAAGTAAGGTAGACAAGAGAATATTCAAAAGGCAAACCATAAAATCAACACAACCTCACATAATGAACGTAGACATGAGTTTTTTTTAAAAGAAATAACAGAATCAACTAAGATCTGAAAAAACCCTAGTTTTAAGTAAACACAAATTGATAGAGCAATAAAGGTGAATGATCGTTTACTTTAATAAAAGAACATAGACAGAGAGTTATTGAAGAAAACATAAGATTTGAACCAAATCTGGTTCGGTTAAGGAAGGTTAAAACCCTAGTTTAGGTAAGTAAAAGATTTAACGGGAAATAGGTAGATTTATGAGTAACAAAGTGAATATAGACGAAAAATAACATTAAAACAAACTAAAGTTGAACCAAATCTGGTTCAAATCAAAGATCTGAAAACCCTAACTTTAGGGTAAAACGAAGAATCGGGAGAATCTCAGAGATTCATACCATAAGAGACGAAGAATGAATATAGAAGGAAAGAAAATGAAAGTTCGAACCAGATTCGGTTCAAAGTGAAGGAGATCGGCTTGCCATATTAGGCAAGCTATCAGGTTATACCATAATCGAGTTAGCCAGTAGTGAGATGAGACCGATAAGGTAGGAAATCACCAAAGGATTCCATATCTGGTTGGAATCAAAGGGGAATTGGAGGGGTTTTAGGTGACGGCGCCTAGGGTTTCAGAAGAGAAAGGGGAGGGAGACGAGAGCATTTGAGGGCGGCGGGTCAGTGAGAATGCTAAGGATTAAGGGGTTAGGTTAATTAAAAAAGGTTGGGGTGATGCGAACCGTTGATTTCGGAGATCAACGGTCCTGATTCAAGGGTTCAGGGTCGGGTTATAATAAACGGGTGTGGGATTGGTTAATGGGTTAAGGGTATTGGGTATTTGATGTTGGGCTGGTGTATTGGCTGGGGATAATTGGGTAGTGTATAGGTCCGAAATTGGGTTTTTTAGGGGCTAGATTTTAAATAACCAATTTAACCAATAAATAATTTATAAAAAATAATTAATAAATAACAAAAATATCACTTGTGCATGAAAATAATTTAAAATAATTAGTTAACATTATAAAAATATAAAAAGTTATTTTTATATGAATAATGTAATTGTGCATATGTATGGGCTATTATTGCAAAATGTGCAATTTTAACCTAAGGATGCAAAAAATAAATATATATAAAATATTTAAAGCTTAATAAGGATATAAATGATGAAAAATTAGATAATAAATTATTATAAAATTATTAGTGATGCAATTAATAATTATTTATATAAAAATGCAGGAATAAATTGATTAGAAGCCCTTAAAAATTATAGAAAATTACTATTTTGAAGATATATATGCATATTTGAAATATGTGAGGCAAAAATTGGGTATCAACACCTGCCGGAACAGTCTGAGCCGGAACCTCATCATTAAACTCCACGTGAGGCTCTGCCACTGGTGCTGCTGCTCGAGCTCTAGGTTGAGCCCTACCCCTGCCTTGGCCTCTAGCACGGCCTCGTCCTCGTCCTCTGCCCCTCGTAGGAGCTGCCGCTGAGGGCTCGGGCTAGTGATCAGCTGATGAAGTGGTACGTGTTCTCGCCATCTGCGAAAGAACAAGAGTGGAAGTCCAATTAGCATTGAGAAACCAAATTGCACGATAGAGAAGAATAGAAGTGAAGTTATTCCAAAACTTTGTAGCCTCTGGGGATAAGCACAGATGTCTCCGTACCGATCCCTCAAACTCTACCTAGCTTGTTCGTGAATTCTGAGACCTAGGAAACCTAGTGCTCTAATACCAACTTGTCACGACCCGGATTTCCCACCATCGGGATCGTGATGGCGCTTAACTATTAGAATGCTAGGCAAGCCAACAGATACCGTCTAACACACTAATCACTAACCAAAACAGTAATTAACAACAATTTAAACTAAACAAATAAGAAGTGCGAAAATTGTATAACACTTTAAACACTAATACATGACTACCCAAAGATCTGGTGTCACAATCCACGAACTTCTAAGAGTATCTACAAATACTGGTTTAAAGAAAATACATTTGTTCCCGAAATGAAGGAAAACAGGAAATCTAAGATAGAGGGAAGGGGATTCTAGGGTCTACGAACGCCGACAGATCTACCTTGGGTCTCCTGATGGACTGAAGGCAGCAACCCAACTCTAATCAACTGGGTCCGGCACCGAAATCTGCACAGAAAGTGCAGAGTGCAGTATCAGTACAACCGACCCCATGTACTGGTAAGTGACGAGCCTAACCTCGGCGAAGTTGTGACAAGGCTAGGACACGACAAATAACATGAACCTGTGTAGTTAAATCATAAACGAGAAAATAACAATAACGGAAATTTAACAGATAATAACGGGAAGGGGGAAATCATGCTGAGGGTAAAAACTAAGTTGTAGAAATAATACAGTAAAGAAATAAAGTAAATGTCATGCTTTGAACCAACAGAAATAATAACATAGCAACATGTGCACCGCATCACCCTCCGTGCTTTTACTCTTGTCATTACCATAAGAAATAACAGAAACGGCACGGCATCACCCATCGTGCATTAACTCTCTCATAACATAGCACGACATCACCCTTCGTGCATTAACACTCACAAAATGTGGCACGGCAACACCCTTCGTGCTTTATCACTCACTTACAAAACATTGCACGGCATGACCCTTTGTGCTTTACACTCTTCCACACCCAAACAGCATAAACAATAACAACCCAACAAGGGAATCATCAATAAACAACCCCGTTTCATCATTTAACTTCATAATATAAATCTCAAATTGAGTCAATACTTAACCAATAACCAAAATGTCACGACCCGGATTTCCCACCCTCGGGAGTCGTGATGGCGCCTACTCGTAGAAGCTAGGCAAGCCACGAAATTAGAAATCTTTAACTCTTTTGTTTTTTTAGTCCTTTTTACAACTTATATTAACAAGTGATAAAATTTTAACTAACAGCGGAATATGAGATTAAGCGGAAGACTTAGATAAAATAAACCAAGATAATACGAAAATCAACACATGCCTCTACCCAGAAACTGGTGTCACAACATTCACGGACTGTCTAAAAATACTACATACAGATGTCTGAAGAAAGGGAAATACTGTCTGTCTCGGATACAATGAAAACAGAACATATAGTAGATAGAAGAGATGTCGGGCCTGTGGACGTCTGCAAGGCTACCTCGGGATCTCTGTGGACTGAAGGCTGGCTCCCCAAACGTTACTGCTCAAAAGCTGCTCCGGTATCTGCACATAGTGCAAAGTGTAGCATCAACTCAACCGACCATATGTGCTGGTAAGTGCCTGGCCTAACCCCGGCGAGGTAGTGACGAGGCTAGGACCAGACTCCAGATAAACCTGTGCAGTTATTTATATATATACAACGGAAAAATAAACTAGAACAAACAATTAGAGCTAGGAAGGGGAAACATGTTTGGGGAATAACAGATAAAACAGAATCTCAAGAGAATTATCAAGAAACCAAAATTTAACTTCTAACAAGAATAAAGAAAACAAAGGCAGATTTCACTCTTGATTCACATCTTGTTGCAGGCGTGCAACCCGATCCCATTTCTCATATCTTGTGGTAGGCATACCACCCGCTCCCATTTCATCAAATCTCGTGGTAGGCGTACCACCCAATCCCATTTCATCAAATCTCTCGTGGTAGGCGTACCACCCGATCCCATTTCATCAAATCTCGTGGTAGGCGTACCACCCTATCCCATTTAATTATCTCTCGTGGTAGGCGTACCACCCGATCCCATTTCATTATCTCTCGTGGTAAGCGTACCACCCGATCCCATTTCATTAGCCAACACCAAATCACAAGGAGTCCCGGCAAGGGAACAAAGCAATATAATATTTTCCCGGCAAGGGAACAACAATATCAAGACAACATCCCGGCAAGGGAGAATCAGCTATAACCAATCCTAACTCAACTCCTACTCCGCTCAATTAGTATCAACACTCAAGCATAAATAAAATCCACGAAAATAAGCCAAATCTTTGCTCAATATTGAGAATCATCAATTATAACATCCGTAGTAACATTTAAGAACACAATGACTATCAATTCAAGACTCACAATCATGCTTGACACCAACGTATAGATACTCGTCACCATGCCTATACGTCGTACGCAACAAGAAGCGTTTAGCAAATAGGACGCAACTCCTAATCCCTCAAGCTAAGGTTAGACCAGACACTTACCTTAAACTTCCACGGCCAACTCAATCCTCAAATACCGCATTTCCTTTCGAATTTGGCTCCAAATCAATTGTATCTATACATAATCGACTTCATTACGTCAATAAACGCTAAACAATTCAATTCCAATGCCAAATTATAGCTTTCTAATCATTCTTCCCAAAAACCCAAAAATCGACCCCGGGCCCGCTTGGTCAAAACACGAAGTTCGAACCAAAATCCGCTCCCCCATTCACCCACGAGCCCGAATATATGATTAGTTTCAGAATTCGACCCCAAAACGAGGTCTAAATCGCAATTATTCAAAAAGCCCTAACTCTACCCAAATCCCTAATTTTCTACCCTTAATCTCATGTTTTAGGCCTAGAAATCTAGTGGGTGTTGATAAAAATGGAAGATAACAAGTTAGAAATTACTTACCCAAGAGATTATGGTGAGGAAATGCTTCAAAAATCACCTAAGAGTTTTGGAGAAGAAGAGGTTTATGAAATTTTGTAAAAATCTTGTAAGTGTTCTGTTTTGGGTCTTTTAAAATAACTGGGCAAAAATGTGAATCGCATTCGCGATGAGTTAGGCTTGTTAGGCCTTCGCGTTCGCGACATTGGGCTCGCATTCGCGGAGCTTTAACCCCTCGAGCCCTCGCGTTCACAGACCAGTGTCCGCGTTCACGGTGAACAATTTGGTGACCCCCACCCCAGAACCTTACGCGTTCGCGAGTGCAAGGACGCGTTTGCGAAGGGTCTCCCCCCTCAGCTTCGCGTTCGCGTCTCGAGCTCCGCGTTCGGGAAGAAGAAATTGGTCACCTGGGATACTTGCCTTACGCGTTCGTGAGTGGCCCACGCGAACTCAAAGAACAAAATCCCTGGGCACTGAAAAGCAGAAAACCTGCAACTTTTAAGTTCCAAAAACTTCTCGAAACACATCTGAAACACACCCGACCCTCGGGGCTCAAAACCAAACATATGTACTAACTCAATGACATCATACGAACTAATCCGTGCGATCAAATCGCCAAAATAACATCATAAACATCGAATTAAACCTCAAAATCCATCAATTCTTTCAAACTTCATAAAACATCAAATTTTCCATTTAAAGCCCGAATCACGTCAAATGACATCCGTTTTTCACCAAATTTTATAGAAATGTCTTAAATCGTATATAAGACCTGTACCGGTGCCGGAACCAAAATACGGGCCCGATACCACCACGTCTAATCAATTCATTCAATCCTAACATTCAGAAACAATCCTTAAAATTACTTCTCGGT
>NW_017670774.1:128231-169557 GCF_001879085.1 Nicotiana attenuata | reverse complement strand
GTATAGATACTCGTCACCATGTCTATACGCGTACGCAACAAGAAGCAATTAGCAATAGGACGCAACTCCTAATCCCTCAAGCTAAGGTTAGACCGGACACTTACCTCAAACTTCCACGGCCAACTCAATCCTCAAATACTGCCTTTCCTTTCGAATTCGGCTCCAAATCAATTGTATCTATACATAATCGACTTCATAACGTCAATAAACGCTAAACAATTCAACTCCAATGCCAAATTTAGAGCTTTCTAATCCATTACTTCCCAAAAACCCAAAAATCGAACCCCGGGCCCGCTTGGTCAAAACACGAAGTTCGAACCAAAATCCGCTCCCCCATTCACCCATGAGCCCGAATATATGATTATTTTCAGAATTCGACCCCAAAACGAGGTCTAAATCGCAATTAATCAAAAATCCCTAACTCTATCCAAATACCTAATTTTCTACCCTTAGTCTCATGTTTTAGGCCTAGAAATCTAGTGGGTGTTAATAAAAATGGAAGATAACAAGTTAGAAATTACTTGCCCAAGAGATTATGGTGAGGAAATGCTTCAAAAATCGCCTAAGAGCTTTGGAGAAGAAGAGGTTTATGAAATTTTGTAAAAATCCCGTAAGTGTTCTGTTTTGGGTCTTTTAAAATAACTGGGCAAAAATGTGAATCGCGTTCGCGAAAGACTCATCGCGTTCGCGAAGAGTTAGTCTTGTTAGGCCTTCGCGTTCGCGACCTTGGGCTCGTGTTCGCGGAGCTTTAACCCCTCGAGCCCTCGCATTTGCGGACCAATGGTCGCGTTCGCGATGAACAATTTGGTGACCCCCTCCCCAAAACCTTACGCGTTCGCGAGTGCAAGGACGCGTTCGCGAAGGGTCTCCCCCCTCAGCTTCGCGTTCGTGAAGAAGAAATTGGGCACCTGGGATACTTTCCTTACGCGTTCGCGAGTGGCCCACGCGAACACGAAGAACAAAATCCCTGGGCACTGAACTGCAGAAAACCTGTAACTTTTAAGTTCCAAAAACTTCCCGAAACAAACCCGAGCCCTCGGGGCTCAAAACCAAACATATGTACTAACTCAATGACATCATACGACTTATCCGTGTGATCAAATCGCCAAAATAACATCATAAACATCGAATTAAACCTCAAAATCCATGAATTCTTTCAAAATTCATAAAACATCAAATTTTCCATTTAAAGTCGAATCACGTCAAATGACATCCGTTTTTCACCAAATTTTACAGAAATGTCTTAAATCGTATATAAGAGCTGTACCGGGCGCCGGAACCAAAATACGGGCCCGATACCACCATGTTCTAATCAAATTTCATTTCAAATTCCCTTAAATAATTTCCTTTTTAAAAATTCATTTCTCGGGCTTGGGACCTCGGAATTCGATTCCAGACATACGCCCAAGTCCCGTATTTTCCTACGGACCGTCAAATCACACGTCCGAGTCCATTTACCCAAAACATTGACCGAAGTCAAATTAATTCAATTATTAGCCAAATTTTATCATTTTTAACAGATTTTCATATTTAAGCTTTTCGGCTACGCGCCCGGACTATGCATGCAAATCGAGGTGAAGATAAAAGAGGTTTTTAAGGCCTCGAAAACACAAAATGTAGCTTAAAAGCAAGTGATGACCTTTTGGGTCATCACATTCTCCACCTCTAAAACAACCGTTCGTCCTCGAATGGACATAAGAAGGAAGTACCTGAGTCGGGAAAATGGTGGGGATAACGGCTTCACATATCAGACTCGGACTCCCAGGTTGATGCCTCAGCAGGCTTACCTCTCCACTGAACACGAACAGAAGGAAAACTCTTCGACCTCAACTGATGAACCTGCGGGTCTAGAATAGCCACCGACTCCTATTCATATGACAAGTCCTTGTCCAACTGGACAGTGCTGAAATCTAACTCGTGGGATGGAACGTCGTGATACCTCCGAAGCATGGACACATGAAACATTGGATGCACAACTGATAAGCTCGGTGGAAATGCAAGCCTATAAGCCACCTCTCCCACTCGATCAAGAATCTCAAATGGACCAATGTACCTAGCGCTAAGCTTGCCCTTCTTCCCAAACCTCATCACGCCCTTCATAGGCGACACTCGAAGCAATACCCGCTCACCGACCATGAAATCCAAATCTCGAACCTTGCGGTCAGCATAGCTCTTTTGCCTGGACTGAGCTGAACGAAGCCTATCATGAATGATCCTGACCTTGTCAAAGGCATCCTGAACCAGATCCGTACCCAACAACCGAGCCTCCCCCGGCTCAAACCATCCAACCGGAGACCGACACTGCCTACCATATAAGGCCTCATAAAGAGCCATCTGGATACTCGACTGGTAGCTGTTGTTGTAGGAGAACTCCGCTAAAGGCTAAAACTGATCCCACGAGCCTCCAAAGTCAATAACACAAGCTCGGAGCATATCCTCAAAAATTTGAATAGTCCGCTCGGACTACCCATCCGTNTGCCTCAAATTTCAACTACCTTTTTGCTTTGAACAGATACTGTAGACTCTTGTGATCCGTAAATACCTCACATGCCACGCCATATAGATAATGCCTCCAAATCTTCAACGCGTGGACAATGGCTACTAACTCCAAATTATGAACCAGATAGTTCTTATCATGGATCTTCAACTGTCGGGAAGCATAGGCAATGACCTTGCCGTCCTGCATCAACACTACTCCAAGCCCAACACGAGATGCATTACAATAAACTGTATAAGGCCCTGAACCTGTGGGCAAAACCAACACCGGTGCCGTAGTCAAAGCTATCTTGAGCTTTTAAAGCTCGCCTCACACTCATCCGACCATCTGAACCGGGCACCCTTCTGGGTCAATCTGGTCATCGGGGCTGCAATAGATGAAAACCCCTCCACAAACCGATGATAGTAGCCTGCCAATCCCAAGAAACTCCGAATCTCTGTAGCTGATGCTGGTCTAGGCCAATTCTTGACTGCCTCAAGCTTCTTTGGGTCCACCTAAATACCCTCTGCCGATACAACATGACCCAGAAATGCAACTGAACTCAACTAGAACTCACACTTGGAGAACTTAGAATATAACTGACTATCCCTCAGAGTCTGAAGAACCACTCTAAGGTGTTGCTCGTGCTCCTCCTAGCTGCGGGAGTATATCAATATATCATCAATGAAGACTATCACGAACGAATCCAAATAAGGCCTGAACACTCGGTTTATCAAATCCATAAAAGCTGCTGGGGAATTTGTCAACCCGAATGACATAACCAAGAACTCATAATGCCCGTACCGAGTGCGGAAAACTGTCTTAGGGACATCGGATGCCCTAATCCTCAACTGATGGTAGCCAGATCTCAAGTCAATCTTTGAAAATACCTTGGCACCCTGAAGCTGATTGAACAAATCATCAATCCTTGGCAGCGGATACTTATTCTTGATTGTAACCTTGTTCAATTGCCGGTAATCAATACACATTCTCATTGACCCATCCTTCTTCTTTTCAAACAACACCGGCGCACCCAGAGGCGAAACACTGGGTCTAATGAAACCCTTCTCAAGCAAGTCTTTCAATTGCTCCTTTAACTCTTTCAACTCAGGCAGGGCCATGCGATACGGCGGGATAGAAATGGGCTGAGTGCCCGGAACCAGATCAATGCAAAAGTCAATATCCCTGTCGGGTGGCATACCCGACAGGTCTGAAGGGAATACCTCAGGAAACTCTCGAACAATGGGCACATAATCAATAGGAGGGACCTCGGAACTAGAATCGCGAACATATGCCAAATAGGCCAAACACCCCTTCTCGGCCATACGCCGAGCCTTCACATACGAGATAACACTGCGGGCAGAATGACCAGGAGTCCTTCTCCACTCTAAAAGAGGCAAACCCGGTAAAGCTAAGGTCACAGTCTTGGCATGACAGTCCAAGATAGCGTGGTAAGGTGATAACCAGTCCATCCCCAATATAACATCGAAATCAACCATGTCCAGTAGCAACAAATCTACACGAGTCTCAAGACCCCCAATCACCACAATACAAGAACGATGGACTCGATCTACCACAATGAAGTCGCCCACCGGTGTAGACACATAAACAGTAGCACTCAAAGAATCACTAGGCATGACCAGATACGGTGCAAAGTAAGAAGACACACACGAGTACGTAGACCTTGGATCAAATAATACTGAAGAATCTCTATCACAAACCAGAACAGTACCTATGATAACTACATCGGAAGCCTCAGCCTCAGCCTCAGGCCTGGCTGGAAGAGTATAACATTAGGGCTGGGCCCCACCACTCCGATCTACCTCTCTAGGACGGCCTGCAGCTGGCTGGCCTCCACCTCTAACGGGATGAGCTCCACCTCTAGCACCTCTACCTCTACCTCTAGCACCTCTAACACCACCTCTAGCTGGCTGGGTGGGCTTTGGAACACCTGGTGCCTGAACCATAGCACGGGAACCGTGATGCGGAGAACTGCTCGAAGCTCGAGGGCAATACCTAGCAATGTGCCTCGTGTCTCCATAAGTAAAACAAGCCCTCGGCTACTGGGGCTGACGACCCTGGAAACTCTGAATCGATGGTGCACTGATAGGAGCTGGTAGTGCACTGAAGGACTGCTGATCAGAATACTGCATCTGAGGACCACGACCACCTGAAGCACCGTGAGAAACCTGGAGTGTTGACTGAAAAGGCCTAGGAGGATGGCCTCTATCATATGAATCTCTGCCTCCAGACGAGGCACCACTGAATCTGCCTGACTGACGGGGTCTCTTGTCTGCCCTGTGACCACTCCCCTCTTATAATACCATCTCAACTCTCCGGGCCACATTGGCCGCCTCCTGGAAGGATATCTCACTCCCAGCCTCTATGGCCAGCTGAAGACGAATCAGCTGAATGAGTCCATCAATGAACCGTCTCACTATCTCCCTCTCAGTGGGAAGTATAATAAAAGCATGGCGAGCTAAGTCAATAAATTCGGTCTCGTACTAGGTGACAGTCATGGATCCCTGCTGGAGGCGCTTGAACTGCCTCCGATAGGCCTCTCGCTGTGTGATAGCGAGAAACTTCTCCAGAAATAACTGCGTGAACTGCTCCCAAGTCAAGGCTGGCGATCCTGCTGGTCTAGCTAAGCAGTAATCCCTCCACCAAGTCTTGGCGGATCCAAACAAGCGAAATGTGGCAAAATCAACCTCATTGGTCTCAACTATCCCCATGTTCCAAAGAACCTCGTGACAGCTGTCTAGATAATCCTGGGGATCCTCAGTAGATGCACCGCTGAAAGTAGTAGTGAAGAGCTTGGTGAACCTGTCCAATCTCCACAAAGCATCGGCAGACATAGCTGCACCATCGCCGGTCTGAGCTACCACACCCAGCTGAACTGCTCCAACTGGCTGAGCTGCTGGAGTCTGAAACTGGGGAGCTACCTGCTCCGGAGTGCGAGTAGCAGGAGTCTGAGCTCTTCCTCCAGCCTGAGAGATGGCTGGTGCTACAGGAAGTAAACCTACCCTGGTGACACTCTCCATAAGGCCCACTAGACGGACCAGAGCATCCTGAAGAACTGGGGTGGCAATAAACCCCTCTGGGACCTGAGCTGGGCCCACCGGAACTGCTGGAGCCGGAACCTCGTCGTCAAAGTCAACCTGAGGCTCCGCTACGGGGGCTGCTGCCCTGGGCTGAGCTCTACCCTTGCCTCGGCCTCTAGCACGGCCTCGGCCTCGCCCTCTGCCCCTTGTGGGAGCTGCTGCTGGGGGCTCGGGCTGCTGATCGGTAGATAAGGAAGCGCGTGTTCTTGCCATCTGCGAAAGAACAGAGTAGAAATTCAGTTAATATTGAGAAACCAAACCGCACGACAAGAAAGAACAAATGTGAAGTTTTTCCTAACTCGGTAGACTCTGGGGATAAATACAGACGTCTCCGTACCGATCCCTCAGACTCTACTAAGCTTGTCCGTGAATTGTGAGACCTATGTAACCTAGAGCTCTGATACCAACTTGTCACGACCCGGATTTCCCATCCTCGGGAGTCGTGATGGCGCCTACTCGTAGAAGCTAGGCAAGCCACGAAATTAGAAATCTTTAACTCTTTTGTTTTTTTAAGTCCTTTTACAACTTATATTAACAAGTGATAAACATTTAAATAACAGCGGAATATGAGATTAAACGGAAGACTTAGATAAAATAAACCAAGATAATACGAAAATCAACAAATGCCTCTACCAAGAAACTGGTGTCACAACATTCACGGACTGTCTAAAAATACTACATACAGATGTCCGAAGAAAGGGAAATATTGTCTGTCTAGGATACAATGGAAACAGAACATATAGTAGATAGAAGAGATGCCGGGCCTGCAGACGTCTGCAGGGCTACCTCGGGATCTCTGTGGACTGAAGGATGGCTCCCCAAATGCTACTGCTCAAAAGCTGCTCCGGTATCTGCACATAGTGCAGAGTGTAGCATCAGCTCCACCGACCCCATGTGTTGGTAAGTGCCTGGCCTAACCCCGGCGAGGTAGTTACGAGGCTAGGACCAGACTCCTGATAAACCTGTGCAGTTATTTATATATATACAGTGGAAAAATAAACTAGAACAAACAATTAGAGCTTGGAAGGGGAAACATGCTTCGGGAATAACAGATAAAACAGAATCTCAACAGAATTATCAAAAAACCAAAATTTAACTTCTAACAAGAATAAAAAAAACAAAGGCAAATTTCACTCTTGATTTACATCTTGTTGCAGGCGTGCAACCCGATCCCATTTCTCATATCTCGTGGTAGGCGTACCACCCAATCCTATTTCATCAAATCTCTCGTGGTAGGCGTACCAGCCGAACCCATTTCATCAAATCTCGTAGTAGGCGTACCACCCGATCCCATTTCATTATCTCTCGTGGTAGGCGTACCACCCGATCCCATTTCATTAGCCAACACCAAATCACAAGGAGTCCCGGCAAGGGAACAAAGCAATATAATAACTTCCCCGCAAGGGAACAACAATATCAAGACATCATCCCGGCAAGGGAGAATCAGCTATAACCAATCCTAACTCAACTCCTACTCCGCTCAATTAGTACCAACACTCAATCATAAACAAGATCCACGAAAATAAGCCAAATCTTTTCTCAATATCGAGAATCATCAATTATAACATCCGTAGTAACATTTAAGAACACAATGACTATCAATTCAAGACTCACGGTCATGCTTGACACCAACGTATAGATACTCATCACCATGCCTATACGTCGTACGCAACAAGAAGCAATTAGCAAATAGGACGCAACTCCTAATCCCTCAAGCTAAGGTTCGACCGGACGCTTGCCTCAAACTTCCACGGCCAACTCAATCATCAATTAGCACCTTTCCTTTCGAATTCGGCTCCAAATCAATTGTATCTATACAAAATCGACTTCATAACGTCAATAAACGCTAAACATTTCAATCCCAATGCAAAATTATATCTTTCTAATCATTCATCCCAAAAACCCAAAAATCGACCCCGGGTCTGCTTGGTAAAAACACGAAGTTCGAACCAAAATTCGCTCCCCCATTCACCCCACGAGCCCGAATATATGATTAGATTCAGAATTTGACCCCAAAACGAGGTCTAAATCACAATTAATCAAAAAGCCCTAACTCTACCCAAATCCCTAATTTTCTACCCTTAATCTCATGTTTTAGGCCTAAAAATCTAGTGGGTGTTGATAAAAATGGAAGATAACAAGTTAGAAATTACTTACCCAAGAGATTATGGTGAGGAAATGCTTCAAAAATCGCCTAAGAGCTTTGGAGAAGAAGAGGTTTATGTTATTTTGTAAAAATCCCGTAAGTGTTCTGTTTTGGGTCTTTTAAAATAACTGCGTAAAAATGTGAATCGCGTTCGCGAAAGACTCATCGCATTCGCGATGAGTTAGGCTTGTTAGGCATTCGCGTTCGCGACATTGGGCTCGCGTTCGCGGAGCTTTAACCCCTCGAGCCCTCACGTTCGCGGACCAGTGTCCGCGTTCGCGATGAACAATTTGGTGACCCCCTACCCAGAACATTATGCATTCGCGAGTGCAAGGACGCGTTCGCGAAGGGTCTCCCCCCCAGCTTCGCGTTCGCATCTCGAGCTCCGCGTTCGCGAAGAAGAAATTGGGCACCTGGGATACTTGCCTTACGCGTTCGTGAGTGGCCCACGCGAACACGAAGAACAAAATCCCCGGGCACTGAACAGCAGAAAACCTGCAACTTTTAAGTTCCAAAAACTTCCCAAAACACATCTGAAACACACCCGAGCCCTCGGGGCTCAAAAACAAACATATGTACTAACTCAATGACATCATACGAACTTATCCGTGCGATCAAATCGCCAAAATAACATCATAAACATCGAACTAAACCTCAAAATTCATGAATTTTTTCAAACTTCATAAAACATCAAATTTTCCATTTAAAGCCCGAATCACGTCAAATGACATCCGTTTTTCACCAAATTTTATAGAAATGTCTTAAATCGTATATAAGACCTGTACCGGGCGCCGGAACCCAAATACAGGCCCGATACTACCATGTTCTAATCAAATTTCATTTCAAATTCCCTGAAACACTTTTAGAAAACAATTTCCTTTAAAAATTCATTTCTCGGGCTTGGGACCTCGGAATTCGTTTTCGGGCATACGCCCAAGTCCCGTATTTTCCTACGGACCCTCCGGGACTGTCAAATTACGGGTCCGGGTCCGTTTACCCAAAACATTGACCGAAGTCAAATTAATTCAATTATTAGCTAAATTTTATCATTTTTCACAGATTTTCATATTCAAGCTTTCCGGCTACGCGCCCGGACTGTGCACGCAAATCGAGGTGAAGATAAAAGAGGTTTTTAAGGCCTCGGAAACACAGAATTTAGTTTAAAAGCAAGTGATGACCTTTTGGGTCATCACACAAAACCAGGAAAAACATAATAAGACTTGTTTAACATGAAGATTTAACCAGTTAAAGCATGAATAGTACGTGTAAAGAAATACAACAGTCACAAGTATAAGACTCACTCGCATGCTATGACCCGACAACAACGTATAGATGCTCGTCACCTCGCCTATACGCCGTACACAACAACTAAACACGTAGAAAATAAGGAAAAAACACCTAATTCTTTAAGCTAACGTTAGCCACAACACTTACCTCGATTCTACGGCCAAACTCAAGCCTCAAATACCACTTTTACTCCAGATTCCACCTCCAATCCACTCGTATCTATCCACAATTAACTCAATATAGCAATTATTGCTAAAGGAATCAACTACAATGCATAAATTTAGATTTCCCAAACTTTCCCCCAAAAAGTCAAAAACCGACCTCGGGCCCGCTTGGTCAAAACTCGAGGTTCGGACCAAAACCCATTCACCCATTCACCCACAAGCCCAAATATGTAATTAGTTTCGGAATCTGACACCAAATGGAGGTCTAAATCCCTATTATACAAAAATCTGTTATTCTACCCGAACCCCCAATTTCTACCATGAAAACCCTAGAGTTTTGCTTGAAAATTGATGAAATGCAATGGGTAACTGAAAGAAAGTGGTTTAGAATTATTTACCAACACTTTATGGAAGAACTAGTCTCTTGAAAATTGCCTCTAAGCCTTCTTGTTTTTGAAAATATGAAATTATGGAAGACTCCCATTTTTTATTCTATTTTTAAAACACTGGACAGGCCTTCTTCGCGTTCGCGAAGGACCTGTCGCCTTTGCGATGCATTGCGGCCAGAAGGCCCTTCGCGTTCGCGAGATGCCGGTCGCGTTCGCGAAGAGCAGACCCCAGTGCTCTGTGTTTGGGACCATGGCTTCGCGTTCGCGATGAATAATCCCAACCCTGGCCCAGGTTGCACTTCGCGTTCGCGAGAGTTGCTTCGCGAACGCGAAGCACAAGGTATCAGCATACCAGAAGCAGCAACACAGCAGATTTTTCTAAGTCCAAAACATCCCTTAGCCTATCTGAAAGTCACCCGAGCCCTCGGGGGTCAAAACTAAACATGCACACATGTCTAAAAGCATCATACGGACTTGCTCGTGCGATCAAATCGCCAAAATAACATCTAGACTACGGATTTAACACCAAAACACATGAAATCCTTAAGAACACTTGAAATTCTTATTTTCACAAACGGATATCCGAATCACGTCAAATCAGTCCCATTTCTCACAAAATTTCATAGACATAACATAAATACCATATTAAACCCGTACCGGGATCCGGAACCAAAATACGGGCCCGATACCAACAAGTCAAACATTATTCAATTTCTAAAAACCATTATATTTTTTGTTTAACAATTTTCTTCAAAAATTCATTTCTCGGGCTAGGGACCTCGGAATTCAATTCCGGGCAGACGACCAAGTCCCATATTTTACTACGGACCCTCCGGGACCATCAAAACATGGGTCCGGGTTTGTTTACTCAAAATGTTGATCGAAGTCAACATAAATCAATTTTAAAGGCCAAACTTAGTATTTTCTCAAATTTTCACATAAAGGCTTCCCGGAAACACGCTCGGACTGCGCACGCATATCAAGGAGAAAGAAAATGAGGTTTTGAAGGCCTCAAAACCCCGAATTGGGTTCTAAAACACGAGATGACCTTTTGGGTCATCACATTTTTAATCCTGAATATCCCAATAATTACCCCAGAACCAGAGTCACAAGTGCATGAGCAATCACTAGGAAATCAAATGAAGTACAATAACTGTCTGGAATACAAATTTGGACAGAAAGTAAATACAATACTCTAAAAGAGACTCTGGTGGCTGTAGGTCGTCTCGAGAGATGCAACTCACCTAAGTCTCCGTATCAACCATGATGCAACGCCCACTAGGCCACTAGAGATACATGTGCATGTGCAAAACAAATGCACAACAAGTGTAGTATGAGTAAGAAAACAACGCGTACCCAGTAATTATCCAACTAACCTCGAAAAAGTAGTGACGAGGGGTCGACTCCGACATTTACTAGTGGTCCAATACTATCGGGTACATTAATAAAGTCGACAAGTATGAAGCAGAGTAAATACATGGAATGAACAAGTATAAAATATATTATACCACTCCCTTCTTTAATATTTTACTCAGGCTCTCAGCTAGCAAGTTCCCTCCATAACCAGAACATATATATAGATACGGTGGATTTTATCAAGGAAGTTGTCATAATCCAAATCAGGGAAAAACCCTCAGATATACTGGCTTATAGCCAAAAGTTATGCACGATTCCATGAGAATGATATATATATATATATATATATATATATATTGGAAATGCCGAGGTTTACGGCCCGATCCAACATAAAAGTAAATTGTGCACTGCCAGAGGGTCAAATGGCGTGAACCATAGATGCATCTATTAATTTACCGAGGCGATCGGCCTGCTCCCATAAGAGTAGTAGAAGGAAATACCCCGCTCGCGAATCATACATGCGACGCAGCCAAATATAAATTTAAGGGATTTCCCCGCTCGCGAGTCATACATGTGACGCGGTTACACATAGATTTCGTAAGTTAATATAAGGTCGCTCAATTCTTTTCGAAAATACTCAGTTTAATGGAAACACTTAAATTCTTAAATTCCTCAATTAAATTACCTTTCAACACAATTATTACGCAACTTCAATCTTATTTCATCTCAAGGCAAACAATAACATCAATCAACAACAATATCAACAAGGCATGATGTAGCCTAGGACTACCCGGACATAGGCATAATAGTAGCTACGCACGGACTCTCGTCACCTCGTGCGTATATAGCCCCCACAAATAGGAGCACATATTTAATTATTTCACCTATGGGGTTAATTCCCTCTTACAAGGTTAGAAAGGAGACTCACCTCGCTCCGAAGTTCCATCACGGCTTCCAAGCCCTTCCGACGACTCAAACTGATGCACAACGCTCCAAAACTAGACAATAATTATGCAAAACCATTAATATACGCACGAATACTCATTATAATTCAATTTATAACAATTTCTAACCCTCATAGAAAAGTCGATAAAAATCACCCTCGGGCCCACGTGCCCTGATTTCAAAATCTTTCAAAGATAAAGTTTACTCATAACCTCACGAACCTAAATATATAATTTGTTTCCAATTACATGCCCAAATTCGTGGTCAAAATCCAAATATAGAAGATTCTAGGTTTTTCCACCAAAACCCCAAATTCCTAATATTTTCCATAGTTTAATCCGTATCTAAATCATGTATTTAACTTATAATGAGTGGGTACAACTTACCTTGTATACTTGAAGAATATCTCCACTTGAAGCTCTCCAAAATCGCCCAAACCCAATGAAAAATGGGAGAAAAATGGTTAATCCCCCTTTATTAAAACCCTCTCTGCCCAGCGACCATTCTGCACCAGAGGAAAAGCAGCCGCACCTGCGGCTCCGCACCTGCGGAAATTACCATCGCAGGTGCGGTCTCAACAAAACTCAGCCACGTCCGCTTCTGCGGGCTAAATCCGCTCCTACGGTCTCGCTTCTGCGGAGCCCCGACCGCTCCTGCGGTCTCGCTTCTGCGGGAGCTACGTTGCACATACGACCCCAGCCAAGCCCAGTCCAATTCCGCTTCTGCGACACCAAGGCCGCTTCTACGGCTCCGCACCTGCGGCCAAAACCTTGCAGGTGTGGTTACACCAGATATCAGCTGTTTCGGTTCTTCTTCAACCTCCAAATTTGATCCGTTAACCATTCGAAATCCACCCAAGGCCCCCGGGACCCCGACCAATCATACTAACCAGTCCCAAAGCATAATGTGGACCTGCTCGAGGCCTCAAATCACATCAAACAACGTCAAAATCATGAATCACATCCCAATTCAAGCGTTATGAACTTTAGAACTTCAAACTTCTACAATCGATGCCGAAACCTTTCAAATCACGTCTGATTGACCTCAAATGTTGCACACAGGTCAGATTCCACATTAGGGACCTACACCAACTTTCGGATTCTGAATTCGACACCGATATCAAAAATTCCACTTCCGATCAAACTTCTCAAAAACCTTCAAATTTCTAACTTTAGCCAAATGACTCCAAATTGACCTACGGACCTCCAAATCCGGTTCCGATCGCGCTCCCAATACCAGAATCACCAAACGGAGCCATTCCCAAACTTAGAATCCCAAACGTACATCGATAGCATTGAAATGCACTTCAACCCATATTTATGAAATTCTTCCAAAATGCTAACTTCCACAATAGGCTCCGAAACATTCCCGGGTCATCCAAAACTCGATCCAGGCATACGCCCAAGTCCGAAATCATACAAACTTGTTGAAACCTTTAAATCCAGATTCCAAGGTCGTTTACTCAAAAATTCAATCTTAGCAAATTATTCCAGCTTAAAGCTTCCGAAATGAGAATTCTCTTTCCAAATCAATCCCGAACTTCCTGGAATTCAATTCCGACCATGCGTACAAGTCATAATACCTGTAGTGAAGCTGCTCATGGATTAAAATTTTCTAAAGACATGCTAGAGCTCAAAACAACCGGTCGGGTCGTTACATTCTCTCCCACTTAAACATACGTTCGTCCTCGAACGTGCTGAGAACTATGCTGGAGTTATCTGAAATCACTGGTTAACACCTCGTGCACCTACCCGTGCTACCATAACTAAGTTGAGCATATTAGCTCAATCAAATATGAAGATATTCTCTTTTATTCAAGCAAATAATCTTAGAGCCTGATTCCAACATCCGAAATTCTCTACCAGGCCTGCTTCCAACATACGAACATCTTATCAATCACCACACGATGCACAGATACATAATTGCATACCTTTGCTGAATTCATTCTATGCACTGCATAACTCGCATGACCATAATAACATCCTCTGATAACAATAGCCGAAATCCAACGAAGTTGATGCTCCCAATGCACCTCATGACATATATAAGTCTTGGCCCAAGTTTTGTAATACCGCCACGATGGAAGAGATGTGTAGAAATTCAAACCAACTGCCGAGTCAACAAATCATTGAGTCTCTACTCCTGACAAGAACCATCACCTCACTCTGAACCAAATGATGGTATTTGCTCTTTAACATACTTCATATAACCCGATTGCACTGATCCTAGATCCAATAATCTCGTCTCACCCTGTACGAATTGCTCACACAGTCAGCCACCCCAGACATAACCAAAAGTCTCAAATGATACCACCAAGTGCCAATAGGCTACCAACTCGAACGTGATACATAAGGAAAACAAAATCTGGAAGAGACTACTCACCCCACTAAACTACTACAAAATACCAAATATCGGCCACAAGTACACTAAGGGCATAATACCATTCCTGGGGAGACAGATAGCGCCATACGCTACAAAACTCCAGCACATCTAAGGTTTGATATATGATTTGAATCCCAAGAGCCATCCTGCTCACATAATACCTTCGCTACGTGGAACCTCAATACATATGAATTCATCAAGCCGTTTCAAAACTCAAACGGCACAATATAGTATTACATGAAATACCCGACAATGAAATAACATCCAACGCTCGAATACTCCTCCATAAGGAGTTCTATGCTGAAATGAACATATCTGGCCTGATATAGAGCCCCTATTCATATTTAAATCCACCCACCGGCCTTAAGCCGATTCCGACCGCACCGTACTAGGCTAATAACCTTTCCAGGGTCCATAATAACCCCTTCTTCCTATAACTCACAAGAACAACCATCATAACCGGAGTAAACCTCCACAGTCCATAACCGGATGAACCGAGTGCCATCTAGGCATCTCAAATTAGTGATATTACCATAATCTTCATACTTGGCTTAAATCTTCGATTTATCAAGTGACTACATGTCACACTTATACAATCTTCCCGTGAGATACGCTCTCACGACCTTGCGTACCAGGTAACAAGTCTGTACATCCTTACCATCGGTTGCACTAATGATGTAAAGCATATCAAAAATCCGCAAATCAATACACAAAGCCTCTTGCACAAGACACTGATCTCAGGTAATGTTGAAGATGCTACCAGCTCACTCAAGATATTCAAATCCCTTTCCTGCCCATCCGAGCTCGTGACATCCTTGCCAACACCGAACTGCAACCTTGATCCTCACTTTCAAATTTCATACCGCTCACTGCACTTAACACGCCAATATGCGATAGTACAAGAATTTCATTATAAATCCTGAACCACTAATATGGTAAACATTTTATCACCTAGAAACTTTTTTACTTAACATATTCCAAGAGAACCATAGCAACACGCGAATGAGTTCTCACAACCGTAGAACATTCAAATCCTCAAGTAGTGTCTAAACCACCATATCCCTTTTGGGATCTGCCTACACATAACAAGCCACAATACTTGAATACTTCCAAATTAAATCAATTACGCAGACCGTCAAACCTTGCACATACCATCACAAATCACATGAGTAACTCAACACACTGAAGGAGCTAATCATTTCCATCATCATGTCGATTCAACCGTTGCCGACCGATCCGAACTCTTCTAATATACCCTGGACTTGCCTTAGGAATAATAATAGCTCCATTCAAAACATAGCAAACTCAATCCGCACTCGCCCTGAGTGATCCCATTCACAAGACCACGTTGTCTTAAAACCCACGAACCGTTTCATACTCTCCTTGTGTGCATAATCACGTCTTCAACTGGTATACCCATTCTGACTTAGTTCCTAATAATAATCAACTCCAAGTCTCTTCTAGCACATGAACACTCTCTCGATGAAGTACCTGACTGAATCACTTCCCTTGTAAATCACCTTCATACGAAGCATAAATCCTGAATCTTCCCAAAGCCTAAACATGAGCCAATAAGGCCAAATTATAACAAACATTTATCAAATCGTTTGCTTAAGTTACCACTTATGTTCTCTTCCCTTAGCCGTAATAATCCACCAATACGCTGGTAACCAGAAACTTCACCAGTAGATAACCATGCAACCCAAATCGTAGGCGGTGGGACTCTCCCACTTAGCTTGAAGACACCATTACACAACTCTGAAACTCATCAAGATTCTTTCTTCATCATTGACATGATCTTACACCACCAACTCGCCAAATTCCTCTAAATCCTTCTGTTTGACCTTTCATGAACACCCTGAATCACTAACCACATTCACCTATCCGACCTCTTACCGTATAGTCGGTGGAATTCTTCGCATAAGCTTCATCAATACCATGCGACCGCTAACCTACTCACAGGAGATAACCCACCTGTGGAAATTACATGACGACATCTCCCAATGACGCTACACTGCACAATACTACGAAATATGTAACACAACCTGAGCCCCTTCTCATTTGCTAGTTGTACAAACCCATTCACTCCTCATGCACATCAACTAAATGTGCGACAATACCTTCTAATCCAAAGTCATATTGTATCCTTGTTCATATCAAGTAACTCCTTTATATTGTATCAAATCTCCCGCCTATAATAGCCGATATTTTAAATTAAGTCCGTAGACCCAGTCACTGTCCACCCTGAATCCCAAATAACTCTAGATTTTTTCTCCGGGTGTATAGTCATCCTACCGCGGAACCCATACCCTACTCTGCCACTCTCCTACTTTGGTCAAACTCACTCCTTTAAGCAACTACTCAACTCATGTTTCCCACACTTGGCCTTCTAGAAGTTTAATAACCACAAGACACTTCCCACCTGTCCTTCCTCATCCTTCGCTGCCCAGTTGTTTCCTTAAGTCAAAAATCTATCTCTGTAGCACCTGAACCAATAGATCGCTACTAACTTTAAACCTTCCCAAAAATCATCTTCCCAAGCCATCGACACCAGGAACACTGACTAAATCCTGAATTACCGCACACTACAATCTTTGATAGCCGCTTCCCCGACTCTATTTCACAACACCCTGCCCCAAAGGTGAACCAAAGAAGACAATAACACCAGCGAACCCCACACATTTAATTAATGACGACACCACATCGCAGATGAATGTTCCACCATGCTCGAAAATACCAAGTCTCATTACTCCATCAACCCAAACTTGAACAATTATAGCCTGATTGCTTTTCCTCTACCAAAAAAAATACTGAATCTCTGAATCATGCACTGAGTAGACCTCCTTTCAAGTCATTCACTACCCCGACACATGGGCAAGCATCCCACCATCACATCAATATCGCGCGATAACTATTCATGAGCATCATAGCAACCTGTATAGCCTCAAAGCTCTCAGAAGTACAGCTACTGAGCTGAAATGACAGAATATGCAAGTCGACGATAATAGCCCAAAGACCTACGCAGGGAGAAACATCCCGCACCACATCTGTAGTACCATTACAATTCCTTGATTCCCAACTGAAGAATACTCAAGGAGATCTTGATGAAGAACCATTCAACATTCAACTAATAGCCAAGGAAAATGAGCTGCTACTGCAGATTGAACAATGGGAAGGAGTAAATGAATAGGTTCTGAGACAACGATCCAGAGCAATGTGGATAAAGGTAGGTGATTAGAACTCAAAAAAATTTCATGATCATTTGAAGGCCAGACAATCGAGGAATAGAATTGCATCCATATTTAATGATCAATGATTTAGAGTGACTGATCTTGTATCGATAGAACAAAAGTTTAGAGGATTTTTCCAAAGACTCTTGGGTACTTCAGCTACTGAACTACCCTGTATTGATATTGAGATAGCTAGAAATGGTCATTGTCTTACCAAAGAACAACAACAACTTCTCAATGCACGAGTAACAAAGGATGATATTGATCGAGCTCTTAAATACTTGCCAAATGAGAAGGCTCCAGGGATAGATGGATCTCCAGCTGAATTTTTTAAAACATACTGGAGTGTAATTGGAGGAGAGGTTAAACGAGCTATTCAAGAATTTTTTACCAATAGGAAATTGCTGAAAAGTGTTAACTGTACCACAGTAACATTAGTACCTAAAGTTGCAAGCCCAAAATCTGTCAAGGAGTACAGACCTATAGCATGTTGTTCTACTCTGTACAAGCTCATTTCAAAGATCATTACAACTTAATTGAAGATGGTAGTGGATTCTATTGTGGGACCTGCTCAATCAGCATTTATGGAAGGAAGGAACATATTGGATAATGTCATTATTGCACATATACTAGTCAAAGGATATAATCAGAAAGGGGTCTCACCAAGATGCTGCATAAAAGTAGACATAAGAAAAGCTTATGACTCAGTAGAGTGGCTTTTCTTAAAGATGATATTGCTTGAATTTGGAATGCCTGTGAGATTTGTTCAATTGATAATGGAGTGTGTGACCACTGTCAATTATTCCTTGCTATTGAATGGGGGCCTAACAGCTAAGTTCCATGCAAAGAAAGGCCTAAGACAAGGAGACCCAATGTCTCCTTACCTGTTTGTATTGGTGATGGAGTATCTAAATAGGTCGTTAAAGAAGTTGAAGCCCAATCCAGACTTTAACTACCACCCAATATGCTCCAGAAATAACATAACCCACATATGCTTTGCTGATGATTTCATCCTATGCTGTAGAGCAGATAAGATTTCCATAAGCTTGCTACTGGATAGATTCACTCACTTCTCTAATGTATTGGGTCTCAAGGCCAGCATGGAGAAGAGTTCACTTTATATTGCCGGGGTTCATAGGAAATTCAAAGAATTGATTCTAGAAGAAATGCAATTCACTCTAGGAGAGCTACCATTCAAGTATCTAGGAGTGCCATTGTCTTCCAAGAAAATTGTCTATACAGCAATGGATGCCACTAATTGAGAAGATCACTGCAAGAATCAACTGTTGGACAGCCAAATTCCTATCATATAGTGGGAGACTTCCGCTACTCAAAAGTGTGGTTTTGGAAATGCAAACATACTGGGCGCAGGTGTTCCTATTGCCCAAGAAGATCATCAACTTAATTGTTACAACATGTAGAACTTTTCTATGGACAGGAAGTAGTGAACCATCTAGGAGGGCTTTGATAGCTTGGGAAACAATCTGTATGCCAATGTCAGCAGGTGGGCTCAATGTTTTGGATATCTACTACTGGAATAAGACTGCCCTCTGCAAGCTATTGTGGGCTATAACTACAAAGAAGGATGCCTTATGGATCTAATGGATCCATAGCTTCTATATAAAAGACAAATGTGTTGAGAATATGAGTACTCCGAAGCAGGTTTGTTGGCTCGTCAGCAAGATATTTGATGCTAGGGACTGGTTCAGTCAAAAGAGCCCAATTGATGATTTGAATAGCTACTGCAAGCAAGGAAGATTCAGCATTAAGAAATTCTATATTGCATCAAGACCTCAATCTCAGAAGAGTCCCTGGAAAAGATTAACCATAGCAACTAAAGCATTTCCAAAACATTAGTATTCTTTGGTTGGCATTACATAGAAGATTAGCCACAGTTGATCGATTACAGAAATGGGGAATATCAATAATAAGTGACTATGTACTGTGTGGAAAGAACATTGAGGAGACAAGGGAGCACCTGATGTTTGAATGTGATTACTCCAGAATCTTATGGGCTGCATTAATGTAGTGGATAAGAGAAAGACATCAAATAGGAAGCAAGGATGAGGAGATAGAATGTATAACAAAAAGGGCTGCCAGCAAAGTCAAGGGAGAAATGTTAGTGTTTCTATTTGCAGCAGTGGTCTACCACACATGGGCTGAAAGAAACAACAGAAGAATTTAAGGAAAAGAGACAACATGTAGCAAGAGAATCAAAGAAATTATACTGGATCTGCACATTGGAGGGCAGACAGAATGGCAAAAAGAGTTAGAAAGGCTATGTAGTTACCCTAGCTAGTTAAGTCAAAGTTTAGACAACAAGAGCTAGGTACTCTTAGTAGCGGCAAATGTTTTGGTCAATTCTGTTTGTTTTTATATTAGTTTTTATATAGATACTGTATAAGATCTAGCTCTAGAGCCCAATTGATCTAGCGGATGTAAATATTATACTTGGTTAACTAGAAATTTGATAGTTTAACCAAAAAAAATTAAACACTAATTAACTAATTAATAAAACACTAAATTTATACAAAAAAGAAATAAGTTGTAATTCAAACCTATAAGTTTTAGGAGGTGGAAAAGGAGGGGCGGCAGTGGTGGAGTCACTAGCAGCGGCGGCGGAATCGGCAGGGGAGTGGCGACGCTGGGCACTGGCTACGTGGGGTGGGGAATGGGATTTGTGTAAGGGAAATAGAGAAGTATAGGGAAGGGTGTTATGTGTGTGAAGGAGAAGAGAGTGAGGAGTATGAAAATTTTGAGAAGAGAGTAAGAGAAATGAGGGCGAAATCCCATTTTCAGACCTAAAATTAGAATTCCCGACCAAAATTTGTCGGTAATTTTGGTCGATACACTAAGTGTTTGACCGTTTGATGATTAACCGACCAACTTTGGTATTTTAAAAAAAAAATTTATTTCTGTTATTATTTCTTATACTATTATAAACTATAAAAAAAAATTATTATAAACTATAAGCATTTATTTTATTCACATATATATTTATTATAAATAATTATAAACAATAAGAATAATCTTTATAAATAATTATATTAACTAATTACTTTTAATAAATTATAATAGCATCTATCTAAGTTAATTTTCTAAGTTATAATTAAGTATATGAGTAATTTCACACACACACAAACACACACACACACACACTATATTGTAATTGATGATCAATCACATACATTACTACGTACGAAAAATTTATAATTGACAAAACCAATATTATTCTATTTTAAATATGTTTAGTCGTTTGACCTATTAACTCGTTTACTTAATGCTAATAACTTCGTTCGTTTTTTTTAATTTGTGATCCATATATATATACAAGTCAAAGATGTTTAGTATTAGTTCTTCTATATTTCATTCATTCATCACTAATAATGCATGACATAGATTAATCGATATAGGTCGAGACGTTTTGTTTTTAATATTCATCGATATAGGTCGAAACGTTTTGTTTTTAATATTCATTGATGCATCTAAGTAAGTTATAAGTAGATGAATTAATTTACAATTAGATATATTTAATGATGATCAATTATATATACTAATTGGATTTTTGCTTCTTCACAAGTCTATCCCCAAAAGAACCCGACCCTGTGGCCCTAGGGCTTCGTGTTCTTATATATATGCGGCTATACCTATACATACATACATACACACACACACACACACACACAAACACATATATATACACACACACACACTTCGTTGTACAACTTTAACTATATATAGCTTGTTATAGTATATGTTAGTGTATTCATTAATTGTATTAGAAAATAAAGTGTTAACGGATTACATTTATATTATTTAGATAGTAAATATTAAAGTGATTCAAAAGTTTGACCATGCTTGACCTATTTAATTTTTAGGAAATAAAATAACCGACCAAAGTTGGTCGGTAAATGCTTCCCCTGCAATAACCGACCAACTTTGGTCGGTAACCTTAAATATAAATTCTTTATATTTTATGAAACATATTAAATAATAATATAATTATTAAAATTTAAAAATTTGGGTCCACATTACCGACCAAAGTTGGTCGATAATCAAAAAGTTGCTTTGACTAAGCAAGTCTGACCACCATAATCTTTAATATGAATTCTTTAAATTTTATAAAATATTTTAAATAATAATATAATTATTAATATTTAAAATTTTGGGTCCACATTTGTCACGACTCCAAAACCAACCCGGTCATGATGGCACCTATCGTGAAACTAGGCCGGCCGATATATTTTCAAAATAGTTCAACATTTCATTTAAAGCTAAAATAATACCATTTTTCAACTGAAATCCCATAAACGATATAAAGTCAAAACCAAAATAAAAGCGAAAAATAAAGTCCGACCTCGGGTGTCACTAAGTCATGAGCAATACAACATTTGTTTTGAAACACAACTAGACCAAAATAGTATGAAATATCCAAAATATACTAGAAGGAAGATAAAGAAAAAGAAAGGCAGGACTTCCAACGTCAGGCAGCTACCTTGCTAACTCCAGTGAAATCCGCGTCTGGAATAGTCAACAGCCGCTACCGTGGCCTGAGATACCTAGATCTACACACAGGGTGCAGGGGGTAACGTGAGTACACCAACTCAGTAAGTAACCAGTCCAAACTATGGACTGATAGGTAGTGACGAACCAAACCTCAACAAGTAACACAATTAAATTGTACAGTAAAGTAGGCATGCTTGCAGTTCAAGTATTCATCTTAACAGTAAGTAAATACAAATCAGAACAGTGTGAAGTAATAAGCTCAGCAAATCTCTACGTACCAATGCATAGAAATCATGATCAATGTACCATGTACCTCCACTCTCAAATGCTCAACCACTCGGTACTGTATATGGCCATCCAGCCCAAGGAAGATCCATCCCGGAATATATACACGTCACTGACAACAGTCACCCAGTACTGAGGAAGGCCATTCCAGCCCTATGGGGAAGATCCATCTCTAGTTATAAGTACTTCGGACAAGATCCATGTCCAGGGAAGATCCATCCCTCAATAATATCAAATGTTCTCACTGGTGGTGTGTAGACTCTGGAGGGGCTCCATCCAGTCCAAGCGCTATAACAAGCCAATGAAGGCATAATCAATAATTCGATGCGGCGTGCAGCCCGATCCCATACTGTCACTCATCATCAGGCTCTCGGCCTTACTCAGTCATCACTCTCCATTCTCACACACACGGGCTCACAATGCCATAATACTAGCCCGAAACAATGATATGATATGCCAAATAACAATAACCGAGACTGAGACATGATATTATATGCATGAACAAGACTGAGTATAGAGTATCAATGAAGCTAATGATATGACAGCAAGAAACGACCTCTCGGGTCTCAACAGTATCGGCGCGAAGCCTTAACATGGTAATTAGCATGATTTACTGTAACGACCCAGCCGGTCGTTTTAAGAATTAACGCCCCGATCCCCTATTAACTGCATTCTCCATGTTTGTTTCTGCTATCGTGAGTTATCGGGAGGATTTTTTTTTAAGGCAAATTATACTACTAGGCGTGCCTAGTAGTTTTTATTGATAATAAAACAATAAAACCACAAAGGAAGAGTACATGTAAGGGGGCATGGACCTTACCTTACTATTCCTATAGAGGCATGGAAAACCTCATATTCTAGCAGGCATGTAAAAAATAGGAACTTGCAAGTACTAAGTACTCTATGATCGTCATAGAGTTTATAACACACTTTATGCCGCTATTACATGTGACGATGCTTTGAAAATGATATACTAAAAAATGTAGTAATTAGTGTATTGCCCCTCATTTATCAAACCTGTGAGTTCTTCAATTTGAAGTTCCTTACCGGGAGGATTCGTTTGTGTTTCGGAGTTTTTTTGGACACTTAGTCCCTAAATGAGAGTTTTAGCCTTAGAATTTGGACCGTAGTCGGAGCAGTGTGAAGGCAGCCTCAGAATGGAATTATGTTGGTTCCGTTAGCTCTGTTGGGTGATTTCGGGCTTAGGGGAGTGTTCGGATAGTGTTTTGGAGGTCCGTAGCCTAATTAGACTTGAAATGCCGAAAGTCGAATTTTTGAAGTTTCCGGTTCGATAGTGAGATTTTGATATCAGGGTCGGAATGGAATTCGGGAAGTTGGAGTAGGTCTGTTGTGTCATTTGGGACGTGTGTGCAAAATTTCAGGTAATTCGGATTAGGTTTGATAGACTTTTTGATAAAAAGCGGAAATTTGAAGTTTTGGAATCCTTAGGTTTGAATCCGAGGGTCTTTTGATGATTCGATGTTGTTTTGAGTGTTCTAAAGGTTGGTACAAGTTTGAATAGTGGTATATGACTTGTTCATATTTTTGGTTAAGGTCCCGGTGACCTCGAGATGATTTCGGAAGATTGTCGGAAGAATTGGAAGTTGTTTGGAGCAGCTTCAGTTGCTGATCTTCTGTCATAACCACACCTGCGGTTGGGGACCGCAGGTGCGGAGCCGCAGAAGCGACATTAGCATCACAGAAGCGGAAAAGGGGAGGGCCAGCAGGGACCGCAGAAGCGGACGCTTCATCGCAGAAGTGGCACCGCATCTGCGTAAAAGTGGTCGCAGGTGCGGAAGCTGGACTTTAATGAAAAGTCGCATGTGCGACTTGGTCTAGGCAGAAGCGGGACCGCAGGTGCGGTCCCAGAGCCGCAGATACGGTTCCACTGATCAGAAAAAGGGCAGAAACGAGGGTTTAGTCTCAAACCTTAGAAATTTGATTTAGGAGCTCGGGATCGGCTCTTTTTGGAAAGATTTTCACCTGTGTGTTTTGGGTAAGTAATTCTTACTCGGTTTTGATTAATTTCCACGAACCTATGTTTAAATTCATCCTTTAAATTTCAATTTGGGGTGAAAATTTGGAGAAAAATTGGAAAGTTCTTAGGCTTAATTTTGGAGTTTTGATCAAGATTTTGATGTCGGATTGGAGTAATTTCTATAGATATGAACTCGTGAGAGTGTGAGGATTCCGAATTTGTAAATTTTACCCGATTCCGAGACGTGGGCCCGGGGGGCTTTTTGGGCGATTTTTCCTAATTTCGCGTATTAGCTTCGAATTAATTAGTTGAATTAGCTACTTGAAGTTATATTTACATTATGCAATTACTTTGAATAGATTTGGGCTATTTGGAGTCGGATACTCGTGGCAAGAACGTGGTATTGAGTTGATTGAGCTGGTTCGAGGTAAGTGGCTTGCCTAACCTTGTGTGGGGGAAGTTCCCTTAGGAATTGGTACTGTGATCTATGAAATGCCGTGTACATGAGATGACGAGTGCGTACATGTGCTAATTGTTGCAAATCTTGTTTTCATTAAATAACTATAACTGTGTTTTCTTCCCTATTTTTACTAATTGCAATTTAAGCCTACTGTTAGCTTAGGGAAGCATGTCTAAGTGACTTAATTGCTTTACTTGCTCAAACTGTCTTATTTGAATTATGTGCAGCATGCTAGGCTAGAAATACCTGTATTACCTTGGTATAAATTTGATTGAATTGAATATTCTTCATGTTGCTGCTGTGTGTTTACTTTGGGACTACAGGCGATATCCCGGGAGATCCCCCCCCCCCCCCTTGTTTGTTTATTTGGGACTACACATGTGGTATTCCGGGAGATCCCCCTACACGTTTACATTGGAACTACGGGACTGCACCCGGTAGATTTCCCCAGTACTGAGTATTTACATTTGGGACTAACGGATGTGGTATTCCGGGAGATCCCCTGCGCATTATGAGTTGGACTACGAGACGACACCCGGGAGATCCACTGGTATTTATATTTCGGACTACAAGACGGTATCCTAGATGATTCCCGGTTGTTATCTCTGTGTTCAGTTGTATTCCTTCGGTGATTATTTGTCTCTGTTGTAGTTTTTGCTACTCTTATTACCCTGTGTTACTTTAATACTGCTTCTTTTACTTATATACTATTGTATATGACCGGTAGGGCCCTGACCTTCCTCGTCACTACTCGATCAAGGTTAGGCTTGGCACTTACTGGGTACCGCTGTGGAGTACTCATGCCCTTTCCTGCAAATGTTTTTCATGTGCAGATCCAGGTACTTCGCTCAGCCCTACTACCCTTGAGGCGAGGCGATTCTCCAGAGACTTCGAAGTATATCTGCCGTGTCCGTAGACCGAGGAGTCCCTTTCCATTCTCTCTTATAGTGATAGCCCTTCTATCTTTTCTTTTGATTTAGATATTCCGGAGTTAGAGCATTTTGTCGTATTCATAGCTTGTGATTCATGGGATTCCGAGTTTTGGGAGTTGTTCGGTTTTTGAGATCTTGTATTGTATATGCCAAGCGGCATCTTAAACACTTTCATATTCGTTATCTTCGATTTTATATTAAGTTTTCCGCATTTGTTTCTTTTTTCCGAAATTCTTAGGCTTTCTAGTCATAGGGACTAGGTGCCATCATGACATGTTCACGGAGGGCGAACTTGGGTCGTGACATTTACAACTCATTAACTTAATCACATAATCACTACACAGGTATCAACAAGAAAGAGTCACTAAGCGGTGCCATGGAATGATCCAGGTCGCAATTCTCACGGTGCACGCCCACATGCCCGTCACTTGGCATTTGTGTCACCTCAATATTAATTAAAACACATAGTTCGGGGTTTCTCACCCTCAGAACCAAGTTTGGAAGCGTTACGTACCTCAACCCGAACCAAAACTCTAACCCGCGATGCCCTTGCCTCTTGATTCGGCCCCAGAATGCTCCGAATCTAACCAAAATCAGTATATCATCATCAATATACGCTAAAGGAATGAAACCCATACGAAAATTATCAAATTAGACCGAATATCCCAAATTTGGCTCAAACCCGGCCCCCGGGCCCACATCTCGAAATCCGATAAAAATCACAAAACTAGAAACTCCTTTCACTCCCAAGTCTATACATACCAAAATCATCAAAATCGGACCTCAAATGGTCCCTCAAATTCCCAATTTAAACTCTCTAATTTCAAGCCCTAATCCCCCAAATTGTTTCCCTAATTTCCACTAATATCATGATTAAACAATGGAAAAATCATCATAAACACAAATATTAAAGCTTAAGTGGCTTACCCCACTGAAAACCCTTGATTCCCTCTTGAAATCACAGCCCTAAGCTCCAAGCTCATCCAAAAATGGTGAAGAAATGGCAGATATTCGCGAAGAAGGCCTTTTATACTTTCTGCCCAGCGTTTGCCACATCTGCGGTCTCCAAGTTGCTTCTGCGATGCCGCACTTGCGGGAAAACCATCGCAGGTGCGGGTTTCACTTAACCCTTAAAATCCTGCTTCTGCGGTCAACACCCGCATCTACGGTCTCGCAGATGCGGTCCTTTGTGTGCACCTGCAGATTTGCCTCAGCTTCCAATTCTTCGCATATGCGGCCTCCCTCTCGCCTCTGTGACCTTGCACCTGCGGTCCCTGATCCGCAGGTGCGGAAATGACAGAAGCAGCAGCTTCAGCTGCTCAAACCATGTTCCAATCTTTCCGTTAACCATCCGAATTCATCCCAAGGCCCTCAGGACCCCAACCAAAATTACCAACAAGTCATATGCCACTATTCAAACTTAATCCAACATTCAAAACACTCAAAACAACATCAAAGCACCAAATTACCCTCAGATTCAAGCCTAAGGATTTCCAAACTTCCAAATTCCGCAAACGATGCCAAAACCTATCAAACCTCGTCCGAATGACCTGAAATTTTGCACATACATCACAAATGATACAACGGACCTACTCCAATTTCTGGAATTTCATTCCGCCCCCGATATCAAGATTTCCACTATCGACCGTAAAATGCCAAATTTTCAATTTCACCAATTCAAGCCTAAATCTACCACGGACCTCCAAATTACATTTGAAACACGCTCCTAAGTCCAAAATCACCTAACAAAGCTATCTGAACTATCAGAATTCACATCCAAGATCTTCTACGCATAAGTTAAGATCCGGTTGACTTTTCCAACTTAAACTTCTAAAGAAGAGACTAAGTGTCTCATTCCACTCCACGACCACTCCAAACCCGAACCAACCAACACAATACATTGAAATACAGCTGAAAAACACATAAAGAAATAGAAGTGGGGGAAATGGGGTTGTAACTCATGAAACGACTGACCGGGTCTTTAGATCCTCCCCCTCTTAAACAAACGTTAGTCCTCGAACGAGTCAAGAAACATATCTGAAGCCTCAAAGAGGCATGGATATCTGCTCCGCATCTCTCGCTCGGTCTCCCAAGTAGCCTCCACGGGCCGACCTCTCCACTGCACTTTCACTGATGCTATATCCTTTGATCTCAACTTTCGGACCTGCCGCTCCAAAATAGTCACTGGCTCTACATCATAAGTCAAATCACCATCTAACTGAACCGTGTTGAAATACAAAACATGAGACAGATCGCCAATATACTTCCAGAGCATAGAAATATGAAATACCGGATGCACACTCGACAAGCTAGGTGGCAAAGCCGGCTCATAATCCACCTCCCCATCCTCCAAAGCACCTCAAAAGGCCCAATGAATCGAGGAATCAATTTACCTTTCTTCCCAAATATCATAACACCCTTCATGGGCGAAACCTTCGGTAGAACCTTCTCTCCAACCATGTAAGACACGTCACAAACCTTCCTGTCAGCATAACTCTTTTGTCTTGACTGCGTTGTACGAAGCCGCTCCTGAATCACTTTCACTTTGTCCAAAGCATCTTGTACCAAGTCTGTACCCAAAGGCCTAGCCTCTCCCGGCTCAAACCAACCTACCGGAGATCTACACCATCTCCCATATAAAGCCTCATATGGAGCCATCTGAGTACTCGACTGATAACTGTTGTTATATGCAAACTCCGTGAGAGATAGAAACTGATCCCATGAACCCTTAAAATCAATGATACAAGCACGCAACATGTCCTCCAATATCTGAATAGTGCGCTCGAACTGTCCATCCGTTTGAGGGTGAAAAGTTGTACTCAACTCAACCTGAGTACCAAACTCTCGCTGCACGACTCTCCAAAACTGCGAAGTAAACTAGTACCTCTGTCTAAAATGATGGAAACTGGGACACACTGCAGGCGAACAATCTCTCGGATATAAATCTCAGCTAACCACTCTGAAGAATAGGTAGTACACACAGGAATGAAGTGCGCGGACTTGGTCAGCCGATCCATAATCACCCAAATAACATCAAACTTCCTCAAAGTCTGTGGGAGTTGATCGCTGCCAACTCCACGCTACTATAAAGTAGGGAGAGAGGGTCGCAATAGCTTTTACCCGATATGAGGGTCGGGATCGAATTCCACAGAGAGCTAGAAATTGGAGCTGGGTATCTATATAGACTAGAATCGCGTGTATGCTCTTAGTTGATCTTCTTATCATTTTTGGGTTTTCCAATTAAAAACTATAGTTATCAAACTACTAGTTGAATCTAGATTATACTACGAAATAATTGCTCAAGTTGTATCTAGTGGGAAGAATGGCACTAGGGTCGTGGCATCACCTAGGTGGCTAATTGACGGGTAGATGTTACTAAGGTTTGATTGACATAATTGGGGCTTATGCTATAACCGTTGCACAATTTTACCCACTCTCATACCTCTCGGTAGAGAGAGTGATTTTGCCCAATTGACTCTCTCAAGACCAAATGGGTAGGCAAATTAGATCAAGCAACTCGGGTTCAAGTAGGGTGATTACTCTCTCGAGGTTTAACCCGTTAATTGGGACTATCATTTCTCATGAGTCCATCCCAATTCCTTTTTGGGTCAATTTTGGAGACTTAGACTCTCTTTCTCAACAAGAGTCAAATCCACAAAACACAAATCAGTGTTTGCAACCACCAATTCAAAGATTAAAACATAAAATCAACCCAAATAGCAAACACCCATAGTCAATCTAACCCTAGATGGCAACACCCATCAATTACGCACACTAGGGTTGAGCCACAACCCTAGCTAATGGGTTTAGCTACACATGCTTGAAAGAGAAAATGAAGAAATAGATGAAGAACAAGACATAATAACTAAATATTAAATTAAATTGCAAGAATCTATTGTTAATTTAAAGCTAAAATGCCAAAAATGGCTACAAAAGTTGTTCTCACGAGCGCAGCTGTGTTCTGAAGATAACAGATAACTTAAAAATGGTAAAATGTTCTATTTATACTATGTTGGAAAAACTGGACAAAAATGCCCCTGCGGGGTCAGTGCGGGCCGCACAAAATGGACCGCGGCCGCACAAGGCTCTTGAAATTCAAAATTTAGCTCTCTGAAGTTGGGCTCCGCGGACCGCGTAAAATAGACCGCGGCCGCGGCGAAAGCTGGCGCGGTCCGCGCAAAGACGACCGCGGACCGCATGGATGTGGACTCTAAAAACTTCAACTCTCTGAATCTCTATTCCGCAGACCACACAAAATTGACGTGCGGCCGCGGAGCCTTCATTGCGGACCGCGAGATGTGTACCGCGGTCGCGTTGCCTGAAGCTAGTTTTTAACACTCTCTAAATCTCCTAGCGCGGCCGCAGTTGACTTTGTGCGGCCCGCACTAGGCCTGCTTTCCTTCAGATTGCTTGGCCTCTAGTACTTGAGCAGGTTTCACTCCTTTTTGAGCCAATCTTCGACATTTCGTCACTTTGTCAATCAAACCTGCAATCAAGCACACTTATGAGCCTTTTGAGATTATTTTGTAACAATTTATAACCAAAGTTAAGCAAGAAGGAGTATAAAACATGGAAAATCCCTAGTTATCAACTCCCCCAAACTTAAGCTTTTGGTTGTCCTCAAGCAAACAAAATAAAACCCGCCCCTTAAGGGAAAATCCAATTATTTTTCAGCTATCGTATAGTATCCTCAACAAGCATCAATTGGGACTAACAATTGCCCTCAATACGAATGAATCATTAGCACATTTAACTTTTGAAACACCATGGATTAAGTGTGACACAAGAGCATCAAGAGTTGACTCACTACATCAAAGAACTCTCTCAGTTACTTCGGTCATTGTGGAACCCAAACTCATACATCCTGAACTCTCCTTAAGCAAACCTCACCTTTTAGAATATGGACACACAAATCGAGGTTAATGGGAATTCACTCATCTCTCTCAAGAAAAAGGTCACAAGTCCGGCTCTAGGTACCATATGCTTGACCCTCATGTAAGTATCCACTAATGCAAGCGTCATTCAACTCAAGATCATATAGGGCTTTTGTGGAGTCAATGTGAAGACTTTTGGGTAAGGGTAGGACATGTTTTTGTTCAAGTGGGTTCAATCTTCCCTTAAGCACTTCTTTTGATTCATTTGGTACAAATCTCTTGACTCTTTGAGTCATTTCACTTCTTTCTAAGGGGTTAGAGAGACACATTGTCACTCTTTCTTATGCATTTCAATTCTTTTCTCCTTTTTCAGCTTTCCACGCCTTTCTTTCTTTGCTTTTCTCCTTTTTATTCTTTTTCACATTGAGCATTATTTTTGTCTTTTGCTTTTCTTTCTTTTTCATTGCCTTTCTTTTTCTTCACTTTTGTGCCTTATACCACTTTGTTGTCATCTTCGTCTCTCCCCCCCAAACTTATACTTTTGCCATGTGCTCAAAGAAAGAAATGGTGCCAAGAGAAGGTATATTTTGAGAACGGGTATAGGCTTGTAACATGGTTTTTTTTAAAGAAGAAGGGTTAAGGCTAAAAAGGGTTAACTAGGGAATCATATCATTGGTAGGCTTATGGAATTGTTCAAAATGTCATTTGGATCAAGGAGAGCCTATAATCACTTCTCAAGTCAAATTTCACTTAAGATTTCGCCTCAACAGACATTCAGGGCAAGTTCTAGACCAATGGCACGGGAGGAAGTTTTCCGGTGGCTCCTCAATTAATAGTTTTGTTGGTGGAGTTTTCCGGTTTTCAAGATCCAAAGACAGTTTTCTCGGCTCATAGGAATAAGAGCCCATCCCATGTAGAGCATTGACACACTCCACTCTGCTTGCGTCATCATTGACATCAAGATTTAATAGCACGGCCTCAAGGGGATCCTCCATGTTGATCATACAACTTGTGTCATCCACTATCACAGCTGTGACAATGTCCACAAAAGAGCACACCTCGGTGCTATTGGGTTGCTTCATGGATTTGCAAACATGGAAGACCACCTTTTCATCTCCCACTTGGAAAGTTAGCTCACCCGCTTCAACATCAACCAATGCCTTCCCCGATGCTAGGAAAGGTCTCCCAAGAATAATCGGGACTTCAAAGTCCACTTCACAATCCAATATAACAAAGTCGGCCAACAATATGAATTTGTCCACCTGGACAAGTACGTCATCAATTATACCCAAAGGCTGCTTCATCGATCGGTCCGCCATTTGAAGTCTCATTGAGGTTGGCCTAGTTGCCCAATTCCCAAAGTCTTGAAGACTGAATAAGGCATCAAATTAATGCTAGCCCCCAAGTCACAAAGGGCCTTAGCAAACTCCACACTACCGATAGTGCAAGGGATAGTAAAAGCTCCAGGGTCTTCAAGTTTCGGGGCCATAAAATGCACTATCGCCCTGACTTGGTGAGTCATCTTTATTGTTTCACAATCCATGGAACGCTTCTTTGTGACCAAATCCTTCATAAACTTTGCATAGCCTGGCATTTGTTCAAGTGCCTCCACCAAAGGTGTGAGTACGTGATTTTTGCCCTATATGAATTACTCCCATAATTTCAAACAAAATAATTTCTTTTCACTATTTGCAATTTTGTGGATTTTGTGACATTTTATGTTAATTGTTTGCATTTTGTTTGTGCATTTTAATTAATGAAAAATACAAAAATACTTGGCATTTGCATTTAGGGTTTAGTTTCACATTTTAGGTTTAATTAGTAATTAAGTTACTTTAAAAATAAAAAAAATAACAAAAATGGTTCTTTTGCATTTTTGCTTTTAATTTGTCATAGTTTGCTTTTAAATTAGGAATTAGTTTATTTGGAAATCAATTAGTATAATTTTAGAGTTAATTTGGGTCTTTTACGTTTAATCTTGCATTTAATCAGAAAATATATATAAAAAAAGAGGGGAAAGAAGGAAAGGAAAACCAACAAAAGAATTTTCATTAATTAAATTGAAAATGCAAGAAAAGGCATCAGACTACCCAAAATCAAGCCCAATCTCGCCCCGAAACCAGACCAAAATGCCCAGCCCAATTGTATTGCCCAGTCCGGTCTAGCAAATGACCAAAACGACGTCGTTTCTATAGAATAAATCTGAGCCGTCTAGGTTCTTTTGATCGAACGGTCAGGAACTGATTTCCCCATGGTATAAATATGTCCTAACGCTACCCTACCCCCTCAGACCCCCTTACCCTCTCATCTCTCTCATCTCTCATCAGAGACTCGTAATCTCCCTCCGCCCTAGACCGCCGCTGGAAATCGCCTCACGGCGGCGGCCGGTCTCCAAATAACCCCAAATTTACACCTCATGATCCTCTCCTCCTCCCCTTTTCATATTCATGTCCAGTTTCCCTCAAAAATTACTCGAACTCTTCGAATGTCCAAAACCCTAAACGCCGTCTCCGCCGCCCACGGCGGCGCCACCCCCAAACCTTACTGGATTAACATCAGGGCCCCTTCTCACTTCTCTCGTTCCGAATCCATCATCAGTAGCCTTCACATCATCCCAAAACTTCTCCAATTTCAATTCGAAGAAGCGGCAGAACCCTAGAATTCAAATTCCTTGATCTCTGCACATCCTTTTGAGGTTTCGAGTCGAAATCCATTCTTGGTTCAAACCTAGGTGAGTTTCTCCTCTTTCTTTGTTATTTGAAATTCACTGATTTTTAAAGGAAATGTCTTCTGATTAATTCATTTTTCATTGGTATTATTTGTTTGGCAGTGATTATTGTTCTCAATCTTGAGTTAGTTTGTTTTAGGGTTCTGTGTTGATTTGAATCCCATGGTTGGTAATTGCTTTTGTCACAGCTTGACTGGTTTCGTTCATATTCTTAGATATAAGTAGCTTCATTTTGTTATTTGATTTTTGTTTGAATTGCTGAACTTAGTTGGATTTAATTTCCATGTTCTGATTAGTTGGTGTGAATGGTTAGTTCAATTTTAGGATTTGTTTAGATTTAGCTGAACCTTTAGTCCCTGTTGAGTACTTAACCGTGGTTAATTGACCAAGGTAAGAGGGATGGGGTTAATTGAGATAAGACTAGTAATTTCAAATTGAGTTCAGGGGTAGTTTGGGTATTTAGAATTGGGCAGAAATGTTGTAGGTTAAGCTAGAACACCCTAGACTCTTCTAGAACAGGGCCTTAGTTATAATTTCAGAAGTTTAGGGCAATAACTTGAGAAGCAAGTCGANAACAGAGGCATACATTTCAATTTTCAGCAGTCAGGACCCCGCCTGTAGAACAGAGGGAGTACAATTCAAATTGTAGCTTTCAAATTCTTATTAGCATTTGGTAATATGATGCCCAGTCACCAAACTGGGGCAGAAAATTTTCTTTGTTTCTTGTTTATTTTGTTGAAGTCAGGAGCCCGCCTAGAGAACAGAGGCATATATTTCAAGTTTCAGCAGTCAGGAGCCCGCCTGGAGAACAGAGGCGTACATTTCAAGTTTCAGATGTAAGGAGCCCGCCTGGAGAACAGAGGCATACATTTCAAGTTTCAGAAGTCAGGAACCCGCCTGGAGAACAGAGGCATACATTTCAAGTTTCAGCAGTCAGGAGCCCGCCTGGAAAACAGAGGCATACATTTCAAGTCTCAGAAATCAGGAGCCCGCCTGGAAAACAGAGGCAGTTCTTTCAAGTTTTAGCAATCAAGAATCACCCGGAGAAATGGCAAAACATCTCCGATCACAATTCAAGGCAACAACAAAGGAATCCCACCGGAAGAATACAAGTCAACAAGGCAACAAGAACCACAAGAGCAAGTTTGAAGATGTAGATAGGATCTTTTGTAATTCAAAGATCATAGCTTAGTCTAGCTTCTTTTTATTTTTGACACGGTGTAATAAGGGGGTTCAGTAAGCAGCAGCAGCAACAGTGAAACCACAGCTTCATGGTAGTCCCAGCTACCAGACTTTCCCGAACTACGCTGACCTGATTCCTTTTTAGCCAAGGATATGTAGGCAACCTCAGAAGTAGGGTGCGGTCAAACTTTTCAAAAATGCTTCACACGGAGTATTCGAACGAGCAAAAATCGCTTGTATTTGCTCACTTATCTTTGCACGAAAACTCTTCGTGTTTCCGAGCAAAGAGGGGCAGCTGTGAGCACGTGATTTTTGCCCTATATGAATTACTCCCATAATTTCAAACAGAATAATTTCTTTTCATTATTTGCAATTTTGTGGATTTTGTGACATTTTATGTTAATTGTTTGCATTTCGTTTGTGCGTTTTAATTAATGAAAAATACAAAAATACTTGGCATTTCCATTTAGGATTTAATTTCACATTTTAGGTTTAATTAGTAATTAAGTTACTTTAAAAATAAAGAAAATAACAAAAATGGTTCTTTTGTATTTTTGCTTTTAATTTGTCTTAGTTTGCTTTTAAATTAGGAATTAGTTTATTTGGAAATCAATTAGTATAATTTTAGAGTTAATTTGGGTCTTTTACGTTTAATCTTGCATTTAATCAGAAAATATATATAAAAAAAAAGAGGGGAAAAGAAGGAAAGGAAAACCAACAAAAGAATTTTCATTAATTGAATTGAAAATGCAAGAAATGGCATCAAACTACCCAAAATCAAGCCCAATCTCGCCCTAAAACCGGACCAAAATGCCCAGCCCAATTGTATTACCCAGTCCGGTCCAGCAAATGACCAAAACGACATCGTTTCTATAGAATAAATCTAAGCCGTCTAGGTTCTTTTGATCGAACGATCAGGAACAGATTTTCCCATGGTATAAATATGTCCTAACGCTACCCTACCCCCTCAGACCCCCATTACCCTCTCATCTCTCTCATCTCTCATCAGAGACTCGTAACGCCGCCTCCCTCCGCCCTAGACCGCCGCAGGAAATCGCCTCACGGCGGCGGCCGGTCTCCAAATAACCTCAAATTTACACCTCATGCTCCTCTCCTCCTCCCCTTTTCATATTCATGTCCAGTTTCCCTCAAAAATTACCCGAACTCCTCGATGTCCAAAACCCTAAATGCCGTCTCCACCGCCTACGGCGGCGCCACCCCCAAACCTTACCGGATTAACATCAGGGCCCCTCCTCACTTCTCTCGTTCCAAATCCATCATCGGTAGCCTTCACATCATCCCAAATCTTCTCCAATTTCAAATCGAAGAAGCGGCAGAACCCTAGAATTCAAATTCCTTGATCTCTGCACATCCTTTTGAGGTTTCGAGTCGAAATCCATTCTTGGTTCAAACCTAGGTGAGTTTTTCCTCTTTCCTTTTTATTTGAAATTCACTGATTTTTAAAGGAAATGTCTTCTGATTAATTCATTTTTCATTGGTATTATTTGTTTGGCAGTGATTATTGTTCTCAATCTTGAGTTAGTTTGTTTTAGGGTTCTGTGTTGATTTGAATCCCATGGTTGGTAATTGCTTTCATCACAGCTTGACTGGTTTCGTTCATATTCTTAGATATAAGTAGCTTCATTTTGTTATTTGATTTTTGTTTGAATTGCTGAACTTAGTTGGATTTAGTTTCCATGTTCTGATTAGTTGGTGTGAATGGTTAGTTCAATTTTAGGATTTGTTTAGATTTAGCTGAACCTTTAGTCCCTGTTGAGTACTTAACCGTGGTTATTTGACCGAGGTAAGAGGGATGGGGTTAATTGAGATAAGACTAGTAATTTCAAATTGAGTTCAGGGGTAGTTTGGGTATTTAGAATTGGGCAGAAATGTTGTAGGTTAAGCTAGAACACCCTAGACTCTTCTAGAACAGGGCCTTAGTTATAATTTCAGAAGTTTAGGGCAATAACTTGAGAAGCAAGTCGAAACATTAAGGGCTATTGAATAAAAGCTGAAAATAAAAAGAGGGGGGAAATGGGTAATGAAATCTAGAAGCTTCACCTTGATTTTCTGCCTATAAAAGGCACCCCCCTTACCTTCTTTTGCAAGTTTGAACCCCTGAAAATTCCCCAAAATAGTTTCAGATCTAAGAATTCCCCCCAAAAGTTCCCCAAGACTTAAACACCCGAAATTCGAAAATTCAAAAAAAAAATCCAAAAAATTGTAGTTCTAACATCTGAAAATTTCTTCCCTTAGATTAGATCATTAGCTCCTAAAAAATCCAAAAACAAAAATAACAAAACTCCAAAACACACTATTTTATTGAACTTTTAGGTTAATTTAGGGTTTTAGTGTTTGATTTGCATCATTTAGCTTAGAGTTTGATTGTTGAAGTTTGCTGGAGGCTCCTGGGTTAATTTCAAGCTGAGTTTGTTTTTCTGAGTCAATTGTGGTTTGCCTACTAGTGTTTCATTGCTGGATTCTAAGCTGAAACTGTTGTTGCTGTCATTTGCTGTTAAAAACTGTTGTGAACCACTCGAACTGCTGCTGACCCTCTTCTTCTCCTTGTTTCATTACAAATTCCAGGTATTTCCCCTAACTCAGGAGATCTGGAAGTACAAATGTATATTGCAAGTTGAAAACTGGAATGAAAAATGAAGCATGTTATTATTGATTCTGCTACTTTTGATGTTTTAGTGTATGTCATTGTAATTAATTAAGACTGGACTGTTTGGATTGTTAATTCGTAGTGGACTGTTGATATTCATTAGCTTAGTATGATTGTGTTTGGTGATTAGCTTAACTGTCGATATTAGCAACAGCATACATGTAGAAGTTGATTTAGATCTTCACTTGTAGTTAATAATTCAACATTCAAATAGCTGTGAGCATTTAACAAATGTCAGCAGTAGTACGAATTTAGACTTGTTAATTTACTGGTTGAAAACTGAATTTGACTGGATTGCATGCTCATAAGTGTAAAATTCAGATTGTGAGCTGTTTGCATGCTTCAACGAATTTTGAAATCAAGGAAAAATACATAAATAAGTCGAGTGTTAAACTGTGTTTTCAGTTGGAACTGCGATTTAATCTGAGTTTCACACGTTTAAATCTGGAATCAATTGTTTATCATCCATGCCTAATGCTTGGATGTCTAGTCAAGTGTTAATATAGATGTTTAGCTAAAACTGATCGGAATTAAAAATATCCATTGAATCGAAGTTGTTTGCATAGGTTAATTTGAACCATAGTATTTGGGTAAAATTGTCACCGAATCTTGCCCTTTTCACATTGGGATCCAACGGACAATCCAGATGAAATTTTGTTTCAGGACCATCGAACTCAATTCACTCTCGATTTAGGCCCCTGAGCAGGCCCATTTGATAGACCCTCATCCAAGCTCTTAAGATTCTTTATTTTGGATTTGGCTTAAAGGCCTTAATTCATAGCTTAATGTAATAAAAAATTGGGCTTTCTAGTTAGGTAGCGGGTTCAAATTAAGAGGTTTTTCCCTTTTGTTTGAATCCGGACTTGAACTTGAAGCCCGAATTTCATAATGCCAATCAACTAGGCCCTTTTAGAGACAAATTAAATAGAAAATCGTAGTTTGCTTTAGGTTGGCCTTTAAATAATAAAACGAGGTGCACTACGCAAAATAAAACCCATAAATTGCGTGGCCCTCTTTAAATGCTTGTACTAAAATGCTTAGAATTCGGGACGTATCGTTTAGCGAATTTCACGGCCTCCCGCAAAGATAATAACAAGTTAGTCTCTTTAGGCGCGCTTTTTAATAATTTTACCTTCCTAAATACGGGTGTGCATTTCATGTGACCCAAATCCAAATCCCAAAACGTTGAATAAAATATGTTTAGGATTGCGGGTGCATTTCATGTGACGCGGTCCAAAGATATGTTTTAAACGACGTTCAACATTCTTTCAAAATCGAATAAAAGTGGTTAAAAGCTAAAATTTGCACTTAGGTTCCTAATTGTATAAAATCAGATAATTAAGCCGAATATAGCAGTTGAGCGACCGTGCTAGAACCACGGAACTCGGGAGTGCCTAACACCTTCTCCCGGGTTAACAAAATTCCTTACACGGATCTCTGGTTCGCGACTGTTAAACAGAGTCAAACCTTTTCCTCGATTCGGGATTCAAACCGATGACTTGGGACACCATAAATCTCCCAAGTGGCGACTCTGAATCTTTTAATAAAATGAATCCCGTTTCGATTTTCCTTTAATTGGAAAAACTCCCTTTATTATACCCTTCCCCGGGGTGTAGTAGTGAAAAAGGAGGTGTGACAGCTCTGGCAACTCTGCTGAGGACAAGAACCCAGAACTTTTTGTTCAGGGTTCAAAATTCGAGCTCAGTTAAATTGTTATATTTGGCCTTATCTGATTTTGCTACATGTTGCATGCCTTATGTGCTAAATGTTTTACCGCTTTGATATTTGTTGAATTGTATATATAAACTGTTACGAATCCCTTCCTCTCTCTGAGTCTTCTACATCATGGCGAAGGGTGCACTTCGTGTAGCTTCTCTTCTGTTTAGAGTCTTTACCCATTTAGAACGAGGTTTGGATAAGTTGCTAAGCCGGCGGAGCTTCTGTATCCCCGGTACGCTGCCTCCCCCTCGACCCGAGTTGTCCGCTCGGGTAAGCCAGGTCTAGACCAATAAACCTAGGGTTTAAACCTAGAAGAACAAAACCTCATGCCAGATCCCTAGTAGGAACGCTTGTTTGCATCATGTGCATTTGACTTAGGGGACTCAACACAGGGGTTGGGTCCGTCTAGGACAGGTGTACCCAAAATAACAGACCATCTTGATGCATCCTATGTGCTACATGTTATATTTATTCAAGGGTAACAGGGTCATTTGGTGGACCAGGGATAGCTGAGGGCAAATGAAAAAACAGGAAAAAGAAAAAAAAAAGAAAAAGAAAAAAAAGAGAGAGCTAAAAAATTCAAAAAAAGAGAGATTTTGCACTTTTTCATCATTTTCCGAAAAGCAAAAATCAAAAAAAAGGGGGGGAAAGAAAATCCAAAAAGATTTTGCATGTTTTATCCTTTTTCAAGAAAAGAAAAAAAAATATTGTTTTCTCTAAATTAGATGTTTTTAAATTCTCGCACGTGTCCAATCTGCCCGAACTACGCATACCTAATTCTCGTCTTTCGGGGCGTGATACGTAGGCAACCCACATAGGGTCCGGTCTTCCTAGTAAGCTTAGGTTCTTGGCTTTGCGGGGTCTTAGCCAAATTTTACACTTCTGGCCACCTTTTGGCTAAATAAATCATTTTGCAAAAATAATCGCAACCATGTCTTGCATGTGTCTAATAGGGAATGTTATTGGTTTAAGTTTTCTTATACAGGTGTGAATTTACTAACCGGAGTTTGAGCATGACAAATACCCCAGGACCGCTGCATTCAGGAGTTGCTTAAGGAGATCTATTTTTATTTTTATTTCTATTTCTTTTTATTTCGTCTTTTACTTTCTAAATTTTGTACAGTAATTGTATATTTGACAAGGTGTGGTGTAATTCAAAAATCCAAAAAAAAAGGGAGATGTTCCATTTCATATTTCCGTCATAAGTTTTCCTTAAGAATGCTAATTCCAGAAAATGAAAATTTTGAGGTTGTTTTTCCTTTAGGCAATTAATATCTAGGACTTAAAATAAATTGTTTTATGTTTCCTTTGGTATATTAGGACCAAAATTCAAAAAAAGAGAAAATTTTCTTTTAGTAATTCTTTAAAAGCTTTCTTTAAGGTGTTAATTCCAAAACCCAAAAAGATTTCCTTTTGAGGTGTTTCCTTGGAAAATTAGTGAAAACTGGAAAAAAAAAAGGAAAAGAATCAAAAAATATTTTTCTCTTCTAGGATTTTCCTTAATAGAGTATTTGTTTCGAAAGAAAAAGGGAAAAGAAATATGCCCGTTAAGCTTGAGTTTGGAATAGGGTATAGGACATTAAGTCTAGAAAACTCAAATTCTTTTATTTCTCCTTTCTCATTAGAGTAGTCAGAAAAGGAAAAAGAAAAAATGTCAGTTTGTCTACTCTATTTTCGATCTTCCAGAACTACGCAAAGATCTGATGCATGCGGGGTCATGATACGTAGGCAACCTACATAGGGTTCGATCGAATCATTTTTTTATTATTATTAAAAGAGAAAAAGAAAATCAAGGAAAATAAAAGAGAGAAGAAAGAAAACAAGAGAATGATATTGCGGGACATGAGGTGAAAGAAAAGAGCGATAATCACAAGAAAAGAGGGGGAAAGAAATGAAAAATCAAGTGGTGTTAGAAATGAAAACGAAGAAGGAAATAGAATAGGAAGAGCGAAATTGGGATGATGCCAAATGACCTCGTTACCCTCGAAGCCGTTCTAGAACCGTTAACTGTGACTAGGGGGCATTGCACGCAATGTGATATTTCTATCTGATAAATGCTCTAATGCCAACATGTTGGCTTCGTTTTGCTCCTCTTTTTTACTTTTATTGTTATCATAACAGAGGGTGGTTAGTTTGTGGCACTTTGGTGATTCGTCCATCCAGCACCAGAAAGCACAAGGCGGTCATGGCTAACAAAGAAACAGACACTGGAATTGTAGACCCACGAAAGGAGTTTGTGGAGTCGAAGTCTGAATTGAAAGAGGAGGTCCAAAGGATGAAACAACAGATGGCAGACATGTATCAGTCTTGGATCAGGGGTCATCCTCCACCTTCATTCCCCACTAACTACATAGAAAACCCTGCAACTCTCTCACCGCTATCCCAAATCCAGATTCCCACAGCTGCTGATATCACCCCACAACCTTTTCATACTCTACCCGCCAAAACCACCTCATATACCGCTCCTTTGGCCACTCATGCTCCTGCAGCTCCCCCACTGCTATTTTTCCTCAATCCT